>NW_028261388.1:64072130-64372130 GCF_051295495.1 Thamnophis sirtalis
AAGAGAAGAAGGAAGGAAACAAGAAAAAGAGCAAATAGAACGAGAGGGCACCAGAACAAGAATAGAGACAAGGAGCACAAGGAAACTAAAGTGATATATAAATAGTACAATGAAACAAAATCAAGAGTCTCTCAAGGAATATAAATGGCCTAAATTCACCTGAAAAAAAGAAGACAAACTTTGATAAAGTTACAAAAAATGAATATGGACATTGTGTGCCTCCAGGAGATACACATTAAAAGTCAGATTAACAAACTACTAAAACATCCAAATTAGGAAAACTATACACAGCATTATCACAACAAAAAGAGGGGAATTGCAATGTACATTAAAGATTGGATTAATGCCAAACAAATTTATGCAGATGAAGAGGGGAGAATCCTGATGATAGAAATAGAAACAGAACAAAAAAGAATACTTCTCACGGCGATATATGCACCAAATAAAAACCAAAAAGAATTTTACAAGAAAGTCCACAAAAAGATAACAGAAATACAATGCGAGAACATATGTCTAATTGGCAATTTCAATACAATAACAGACACCAAGAAAGATTTAAAAAGCAACCAAAGAAATAAGAAAAAAAGAACATTACCAATCACATTTTTTGAAATGGCGCAGGAACTGAGTCTACAAGATGTATGGTGAGAAAGAAGCATAGAAAACAAACATTTTATTCCAACCCACATAAGTCATGGTCAGGGATAGATATGGTCTGGATGACACGGGGAATGAGAAGAGATACAGAGGAGATTGAAATAATGACTAACACCTGGGCAAACCATAATCCAATAAAAGTAGTATGGAAAGGACAGGAAAAAAAGAGATGAACAATTAATCAAAAAATACTGAAAGACAAATATACAACAATGATAGAAAAAGAAATAAAATTCTTTTACAAAGTAAATAAAAGAAGAAGAAACATCACTACAAAGCTTATGGGATACTAAAAAGGCATTTATTAGGGGACTGACAATATTATATTTGTCAAGAAAAGTAAAGAAAAGAAACAAAAACAAGAAACACTAGAGAAAGAACTCAAAAAATTGGAAGCAGACTTGCAAAAAGATCCATAAGAAATAAAAATAAAGGAAAAGAGAGAACTGATAAAACACAAATTGAATTTGATGGCAAAAGAGGAGATGGCCCAGAAAATTAAATTTGCTAAACAAAATGTCTTTGAAAATACAAACAAACTAGGGAGATGGTTAGCACACAAATTGAAAAAAGAAAAAGAGAAAAAATAATACACCAACTACAGGGTGAAAAAGGAATTATACAACACCAGAAGGAGGAAAAAAATATGCAAAATTTCTTTGAAAAATTATACAATAAAGAAAACATAATGCAAGAAAATATTGAATGATATTTGAAGAAAAGGAATTTACAAGAAATTGAGGAGGCGAAAAGACAAATGTTAAACAGGAGAATCACAATGATGGAATTAACAGAAGCAATGAGGAGACAGAAAAACAGTGGGCCCGGATGGAATACCTGTAGAATTTTATAAAAATTTACAAGAGCCAATAGAAATAGTAACGCTAGACCTATACACTTAATAGAAGCCAGATTACCAAAAACATGGAGGGAAGCATATATAACACTCATATTTAAAGAAGATTTGGACCGCCAACAAATAAAAAATTACAGACCAATTATTGTGTTCATTATTGAACACAGACTATAAAATATTCACATCGATAATGGTGGAATGACTTTAAAAAAATTAAATGAAATCATTAATACAGACCAAAATGGCTTTTGCCGAAATGACAGTTAAAAAATAACATGAGAGTAATTATGAACACATTAGAATACTATGAAGAATAACCAGGAATACAAGCCGCACTGATCTTTCTGGATGCCCAAAAGGCCTTCGACAATCTAAATTGGCAGTTTATTATTACACAGTTAAAAACTATGAGATTTGGAGATAACTTTATAAATATGATTGAAACAATATATTTGACATGAACAGCAAAAGTAATAATAAATGGAGATGTCACAGAAGAATTTAATATTTGGAAAGGAATAAGGCAAGGATGTCCATTATCACCTTTATTATTTATCCTAATACTAGAGGTGCTATTAATAGAAATTAGAAAGAAACAAGAAATAAAAGGATTAAAAATTTTAAAAGAGGAATATAAAATCTAGGCATTTGCAGACAATATATTATTCATTTTAGAAAAGCCATTAGAAACAAGAGTCAAACTAATTTAAAAAATAGAGAAATTTGGCAAAGTAGCAGAACTTAAAATTAATAAGAGCAAAACAAAGATTATTTTAAAAAATCTTACTAAAAAGCAAGAGAGAGAATTAGAAGAGAATATGGGAATGCAGATAGTAAAAAGGGTGAAATATTTAGGAATTTGGCTAACAGAGAAATGCTCAACAATTAAAGAATACAGAAAATTTAAAAAGATCTGAAAAATTGGAGAAAATTGGAAATCTTGCTAACGGGAAGAATCGCAGTAGTTAAAATGAATGTTTTACCTATGATCCTGTTCCTATTCCAGGTATCACCAATAATTTTTTTGGGGGGGATTCTTTGTTGATCTAAACAAATTAATAACACAATTTATTAGCCTAGGGAAAAAAACATGAATCAAGTTAAAGTTATTGCAACATAATAGAGAGAAAGGAAGTTTTGGACTCCCAAATTGGGAGCTCTATTATCAGGCAGCAGTGCTTACCTGGATAAGGGACTGGATAAATTTAAAAAAACAAGAGAATATTAACAATAGAAGGACATGATTTAGAAATAGGTTGGCATGCCTTTATATGGAATGGGAAGAATAACATTCATGGCTACTTCCAAAGGCATCAAATTAGAAATGCCCTACTTCAAACATGATTAAAAATTAAAAGAAAACACTATAACAAAATTCCAATTTGGTTATCAACTATGGAAGTACTAATTTATCTGAACGTATTAGATATAAATAAAATAATAAGATATGAAGATACGTATATTAGACAACCAAGGGAGACTAAAAACAAGGCAAGAACTAAAGAATGAGGGAATAGATACAGACTAGTGGCCATACTTACAAATACAGGGGAGGTACAAAAATGATCGAGAGGTGGATGGATTTTATAAAAAGCCACAAGAATTCGACAAAATTTTACAGGGAACTGAAGAAAAATTGATAAAAAACCCTACTATTTATTAAGATTTAATATGGAAGAAGAAGTAGTGAAAGAGACCATGATAATGTGGGCTACAAATTTCGGATATACTATAGAATTAGCAGAATGGGAAAATCTCTGGGAAACAAACTACAAATTAACAATGGCAATGGCATACAGGGAGAACATATATAAAATGTTTTACAGATAGCACCTACCACCCTTGAGAATTGCAAGAATGTTTCCAGAATGTTCTCCAGCATGCTGGAAATGCAACCAAACACATGGAATGTATTATCATATATGGTGGACCTGAGCAGCTGCAAAAAAATACTGGACAAAAATAAAAAAAGGCTCAACAACATTACTACACACCAAATAGAACTAACACTGGAACTTCTTTTATTAGGAATAATTAAGGGGAAGTATGAGAAAAAAAATTAAATATCTAATTCTACATGTAATTACGACAGCAAGAATTATATACACACAGAATTGGAAAAATAAACATATGCGAACAGAAGATAACGTGATAAAAAAAAATTGGAATGCGCCAAAATGGACAGGTTCACAAAAGCACTAAAAGACAAAGAGGAATCCGAATATGGGACTTACAGTGTAATTGGCTAGAAGAAAGAGGAAAAAATAGGAAAGTAATAAAGGGAAGAAAAAAGATCAAGAAATTAAAAAATAAATACAAAACTGCAGGATTAATAAGAGGGGAAACTATAGGATTGATTGTAGACAAAAATAGTACGAAAAAGGAAATAGAAGAGAATCAAATGTATATAAAAGATGCAATGTATGGAATTAGTGGAGAAAAAAAGATATGTAAAAATGTATATAGCTATAGATATATGGGATATATATGTATAGATAAGAGAAATACAATTGATATGTAAAAGTTGTAGAACTGCTGCAAAGAAAATATAAATGTATAAATAATAATAAAAAAATAATTTTTGAAGATAGCATGTTCATAAATGCTGATGTCAGGGTTTCAAATAGCATAGGGTGACCAGATGTCCCGCATTTGGTGGGACAGGCACGCTTTTTCATAATTTTTCCCGCGTCCCGGGCCTTTCTCAAAAGATCCCGCTTTTTAATTTTGGCGCCTTCTTCGATCGCTTGCTCCCCCGCCCATCCGCTACCACTCGCATGGGTGGGGTAGCGTAGCGAGTGAGCGGGCGGATGGGCGGGAGAGCAAGCTCACCTTTCCAGCCCCATTTCCACCCGGACAAGCCATGGGAAAGCCTCCGCCTCTCCGAAAAGAGCCACCTGTGTGTGTGGCCCTCTGTGGGGTCTGGAAGCGGCGCCTTTCTGCCAAAGCATCCCTCGTGCACTTCGGGGGCTGGCGGGCGAGGCGAGCGCAGCGGCCGGAGACTCCTCCGTGGGACCCCTTCCGGCTCCGTCTGCTTCCCAGCCTGTCCCGGCTCTCCTGACTCCCGGGGCCGCCGCTTCTCCGAATTCACCCAAAGAGAGTAAGTGACGAGCATGGGCAGGGTAGCGTAGCGAGTGAGTGGGTGGATGGCAGTGGGATAGCCGCCAGAAGCCTTCCTGCCCACCAAAATCTCCTGGTAGATGGCTGCATTGACCCTGGTCTTAATGAAGCACAGTGGTCCAAAGTCCTGTTGCTCAGTGGTCCAAAGTCCTCTTTTCTGATGAGAGGAACTTTTGCATCTCATTTGGAAACCAAGGACCCAGAGTATGGAGGAAGAATGGAGAGGCCAATCAAGCATAGTAATCCCATGGTCATTGAACCAGTTTTTGGTGCTTTTGGCAAAAGCTGTGTTTGTTGGAATGGCACAATTTCAAAAGAAAACAGAAGTCTCAAATTTGCAAAAGATACTTTCAGAAATACAGATATTATCAAATATATATATGAAAGAATAGAGAAAAAACTGGAATACTTAGAGCACATAACAATAAAATATGATGAAAAAATTGAGGATGTCTATCAAATGCAAAACGGGATGATTGAAACTCAAAAAATCAAAGTGGAAAATGAATATAAAGAGATTAAACCTGCTGATATTTATGGTAATTGGTTTGTTTCTGAAAATGGAAAGAATGGAATACTGAAAGAGGAATTAAATGGAGAGGAAATCTATTCTAGAGGGCAAGATACAGAAGAAGAAAAAACTAAAGAATCTATGGATTTAAAGAGAGAAATTCTATTAGCAAAAGCATTGATAACACTGCTGACAATCAAAGATAAGCTGAATAAGAAAACAGAAGGAGGGCATCAAGATTATATAAGAGATCTTATTAGCAAGGAGTTACTAAGAGAAGTCTATACAAAGCTGATCAAGATGATTAGAGGACTGACACCACAAATGGCAGAAGATATGAGACTGTTTTGCTATTGGAAAGAGACAGGTTAATAGATGGAAGAACATGATTTAAAACTAGTTAAACTTAGTAAAAATTATTGATAATAGATATAGCTTAAATAAACAACTGATAATGTTATTAATGTATACAATGTGTAGTGTTATGATGAGTATAATTGGATATGAATATTGAATGGTACCCATGTAAGGAAGATTAGCAATCTCTTTGGATTATACATAAAAGTGGATGATGATGATGATGATGATGACAATGATGATGATGATGATGATGATGGTAATAAAGAACTAAGTTAGATACAATTAAAGTTTTGATTATTAGGAGGAGAATGTTATGATACAGGATATAGCCAAATAAAGGAGAGATAAGAATAACAACGTATGTATGTATGTATGTATGTATGTATGTATGTATGTATGTATGTATGTATGTATGTATGTAGGTAGGTAGGTAGGTAGATGGATGATAGATAGATAGATAGATAGATAGATAGATAGATAGATAGATAGATAGATAGATAGATAGATATGGGTATAACATAAGGAAATTGGATGTAAACTTTAAACAGTGATTTGGAAAGGAGGATTAGAAAACTTTGTTATTAAATATTATGGATGTTTAGCTAGAATAGGACATAAGGATTTAGTGTTAGTGGAGGATTTTAAAAAATAGTAATTGAAAGGCCAGTACGTGGTTATGTATTAAATTTTGGTATATTTTATGATGAAGGACGCTTAAACAATTATAGTCAAATGAAAATGGAAATATAATGATGGTGACATGTATACATATTTGAGTTAAAATACTTAAGTTAATATGAATTATGTTTGTTGACTGTGGAAGAGATGCATGAAAGTCTTTTTGTAACCAACTGATAAACTTTCTATACAATGTAAAGAAGGATGCTGTATTTGTTTTAAA
The DNA here is from genome assembly GCF_051295495.1 of Thamnophis sirtalis. Classification (NCBI taxonomy): domain Eukaryota; kingdom Metazoa; phylum Chordata; class Lepidosauria; order Squamata; family Natricidae; genus Thamnophis; species Thamnophis sirtalis. The sequence continues at coordinate 64,078,536 of NW_028261388.1, forward strand.
TTAAAAATTAAAAAATATTTTAAAAAATGAAATGTGAATGGGGGATCACCAAGAAACCTTGAGTTTCATCATGGCACCTGGAATGGATCGCCCCCTCATATTGGGATTATTGTGGCTACGGAAATGGAACCTTACGTGAACTGGAGGAAAGGTGGTTGCGCATTCATTCTGCTAAACCCACTGAGGGGAAGGGGAGGATGTCCCACATAGCCAATGCTGAAACAAACCTAGCTGCCGCAGTGCAGGAAAAGATTAAAGGAGAAGAGAAAATCCCCAAAGAAGATTGGGACCTCAAGGAGGTTTTCAGTGAAAGTGCTTCTGACAAATTGCCCCCCCACCCATCGCGCTACTGATTGCAGCATCGAGATCATCCCAGGGGGAAAGCTCCCTAAATCCCAAATTTAGTCAATGACACCATGTTCTTTTCCAAGCATCAAGAGATAAATGAAGATCTTTCTCCATGTTTATTATTTCAGATTTCTGCTCCCTAGCTCAAAGAAACTATAAAATTTTCAAAAAACATTGCTTATGATAAAAGGTGTATTCCAGCAATGGAGAAATTTCTTGAGGAAGAATGCATCCAGTGCAAGTATACACAGAATTCAGACTATACACAGAAAGAATAATGTTATGTATTGTCAATTTTTTCCCCATTTCAAAGTTTGGATTATTTACATTCCTTGCACACAGAAAAACTACCTTACTAAAATTTCCATGTCCATAGAAAAGTAGGATTCATATAGCAAGTTTCATATACTGAAGATAACTTCCAAGGATTTTGTTGTTATTGTTGCTGTTTTCAACAATAAAGTACATAAGGAATGTTCAGTCACTTACTGATGTAATGAATCTTTATTTAAGCAAACAAATATTTTTTTTTTCCATTTCCGATACTTCCATCATCTTAACCAACCATCCCATTATAACAGGTATTTCAGAATTTTCCCATTTTTATGCATGCCAGCCATTGCCAATTGCTCTTCCAGGTTCTGATACACATATGTGCACCAGCCAGTTGGTCTTCACGTGCATGGGAGTGCCAAAACCAGAAGAGCAGCTCCCATGTGTGAATGTGTGCGCCGAGAAGCTGAGCTTCCAGTTTCCGGTGCACACATGCTGCTGGCAGCTGGTCTTCATGCACGTATGCATGTCAGAAACCAGAAGACCAAGTGACCAGCATACATACACACACCAAAAACCAGAAGCTCAGCTTCCCGGCGCGGACATGCATTGATTCGACATATTTGTAAAAAAAAATTAAAAATCATTTTATTTTAAAAACCCTCAGATTATAACAATATGAATGATTATAACATAATATGAAAGTCAACCCTTTCAATCACATTTTCCCATTATTCCAGCAATATGTCCAACATTTTAGCTCATTTTATAATACATTCATTGCTTATCTTTTGTTTCAAATTTCAGCAATAATTTTGGCAATTACATGTTCATCATTTGTACATAAAACTCAACTTCTAATTGTTTTTTGTTGTTCAATTCCAAATGTGCTGTTATCTATCTTGAATCTTTCTCTTAATTATGTATATAAAACCATTGAAGATTAAATCCTTTTGCAATCAGTTGTTTTCCTAATTTCATCATACACATACACACACACACACACACACAAACACAAAACACACACACACACACAATCTTACTCTTATCTTATAGTAGGCAATGATTAATGGAGTAAAATCTGCAGGGACTCCTTTAACTGGGCGCGGGATTGGACTGAAGGTCCCTTCCAACTCTGTTAACCTGTATCTATCTAACTTTACCCTATATTCTCCATGTTCTTGTCTCAACAATGTTATCATTCAATTCACTTTTGAATAAAACCCCACAATAATCTTCAGGAATAAAGTTATGTAAAACTATTACTATGCTCTTAACTAAATTCATTGTAACTATCGTGTAGTCATTACTTAATAATGATACCAGATAGTGAATTGTTGATGATGCCAAATCTTAACCTTCTTTAGGTATATCTTCTTTGGCATGACACAACTAGCAAAATCTATAAACTTCTGAATTTTGTTCAACACTGCAATAACTTTCACAACATATTTTGTGTAATTTAAATAAACACGCAATAATTTTAATTTAGGAAATAAGACAGAAATAATGTTGCATAAAAATTGTCAATATTCCAAATCTCTTGGTCTCCCAATCCATTTACAACTTTTTAAAATCAAAAACCTTTCTTGTTTTTTCCCAATTATATAGTATTTTAAATTATTGTGTCTTTGTTCAAAATTCTTAAATCCACTCACTACATGTCAAACTAAGATTGCTATTTTGAAGTAATATTCATAAAGTATTTAAATCAAACATTTCTAAATGTGACAAAAATGTGAATTGATTGGCTGAGTTTTGTTATGAAAGGCTCTGTCACTGCTGAGAGTAAATATGGAACCAGCTCCCCCCAGAAATCCGGACCATAGCCACTCTGATGGCCTTCAGGAAAGCCGTAAAAACCTGGCTGTTCCGGCAGGCCTGGGGCTGTTGACCTCACTGTTGAGGTCCGGCCCCGACTAGAATGAAAGTATGAGGGGTGTCTGTTGTTTTAAATTGTTTTGTCATTATGTGCTTTTTATATTTCTTGTAAGCCGCCCGGAGTCCTTTCGGATTGGGCGGCATATAAAAACTCCAAATGAATAAATAAATAAATAAACCCACAGGAGACAGCTGTTTTACAATCCCCTCACAAGGAACTGTCACTCAGCACAATTGTGGGTGACCTTCCTTCTCCAGAGAGACTCAAAAGACTGATCTACTTGCCTTTTTTTCCTTCTTCTTCACGGCAATCTCTCTTGATTTGCAGAGACATCTTCAGTCAGTCATGATTCACAGTTGAAGCCTTCACTGCATCTTTTTTAAAGTTAATTCTTTCCCATTTTGTGTGTGTGTGTGCGCGCGCACACACACACGTGCACGAATGTACGCGCACACACATACCAAGTAATATTGGAATGCATTTTTTCACCAAGTAGCTTAACTGAAATAATTGGTACTAATGTGATATTGATACTTACTTATTCTGACAGGACTTTCCTAATATGATAAGTTATATGGAAAAAGGTATTAGACTATTTTCTTCAGATTCAGCTGTTAATATACTGTATATAGTATTTCACCAGAGTATGGAATTAACATTCTGACAAAACATCAGTGAAGATATAAAAACTAAGGAGGAGCCAAGGTGGCAACATACTAGCAGCTTTTGAAATCAAACTTACATGCTTAAACTAAATATAAGAGGGTAATTGCAGATTTTCAAAGAAGTCTTAATATTCTCTGAGATTTTGTAATGGCTTGGTGTTCAGAGTGAAGTTTGTCTGTAAGGTCCTGAATCTCCCTCCTGTTCAAGAAAGCATGGACTCGTGAAACTTTAGCATTTCAAAAAAATCTTTTATTGAAAGGAAGTGAATGCAAGCCAATGCAAAGCAGGGTCCGAGTTCCCCTAAGGCAATTCCGTTAGGATAAAGTGGTTAGAAACCCCTCCCCTCAGTTTGATATTGAATGAGCCAATCCATAGGTGCGAAGATGTTGTGGAAACAGTCACCCTGAGAAAGAAATAAGGAGTCGTTCCCATGAACTTCTTCTTTGAGGCTTCTAAACTGAGAGAAAACAGATGGCTCTCCCCCCTTGTACATTTCCCAAGATAAATCAAAGTACAGGGCAGAATAGGTGACAGGGTAAAAGTTATAAACTAGGGAATTACAGGATACATAGGAAACAGGATGAGAGCAATAAGTGAGTAAAAGAATCAGGGTGCTCTCCCCACTTGAATGGCAGTATCATGATAGGGATCTGATCGTGTCCCTCTTTCAGTGCTTCACTGAAAAAAAATGATTAGTGGAAGTAAACAATCTTGGAAATTTTAGAAGAGAGGATTTTAGTGCTTGGTAAAACTGCCTGATCTCCCTTTAGAGATTAAAAGGAAAGGATTACTTGTATCTGCCTTAGCTTTTGTAGGGTTAGAAGGTGTTATTTATGATTATGGCTACCCAGTAAGAGATTACTTAGCTCACTGGCTGTGTATTGGGTTTTGAGTGGGGACCTTGACCTGGGCAAAGGATGACAGGAGGCCTTGTCTGGAGGCCTTCCATCATTAGCTCTGAATAGAGTTGGACACCCTTAGTCAGAACTGGTATGTAGTTTGGAAGTTCTGACTCTTGGCTCTTGATTAATGAGCAGGTGGCAATCATTTGGACTGTTACAACACACACTATATGGGGTTACTCTTGAAGGCAGCTCAGAAGTTACAACTGGTGTCCAGAGAGACGACATTTAATTCATAAATTTATAGAACTAAGAAAGCAGAAATGTAGAAAATGTAAGCAACTATTCATCTATTCATAAGACTTAAAATAAGAAAGTGTTGAAATCTGCTGAGTATAAATTTGGTGCTAACTTTCCAGTGGTGGGTTCCAGATCCCATTGCAACCAGTATTGTGCAACGGGGTTTGGCGTCAACCACATGAACGTGCACAGCGTGTACATGCTTACTTACCATCTGCGATGCTTCATGATGCCTCTGCAACGCTCCAGCTGCTCGGCGGAGTATCATGCAGGCACCGTACTCTCTGTGCACGGAAGCGCCGAAGAGCTCAAATACAGGTAAGAAGGGCAGGTAGGCCCTCCAGAGCACAGTACCAGAATGGTATCTGGTGCTCCCGGCATGCACCAGTACACCTGTACTGGGGCATACCTGTTAGGTAAGCTCCCCATTGGAAGAGTGAGTACATTCAGCAAAGCATTGTGAGAGTTGTATTGGAGAACACACAAACCAGCATACAGAGACACTGCAGTTTAAATAGGCTTTTACTTTCGTGGAAATAAAGGTATCAGAGTCCATCAAACAGTCCAAGTCATACACTGATAAGACAGTCAGTCATCAATGTCTTTCAGTTAAGGGATAATCCAAATAACATAGTCCAGTATCATATAATCAGTTCAGTACACAAAGTTTGCTAACAGTTGCAAAACTTACAATAGCTCATGGCACTGCCAGGTTAGCCCAGCATCTAACAAACAGAGAACTAACAGTTATTCTGGCTCCCTCTTATGGCCGATTGAGGAAAACAGCAAGCAATCACATTTTACAGTATGATTTAAAGAAACAGGTATAGCATTGTTACATGATTTATATATTGCCAACCCAACCGTTAGATTATATTCCTAACAATACCGGTCATAATTCACCACTGTAACATTCCCATTAGCTCAGAAGCTGACAGCCTTGTTATGGTTCTCATTCCTGAAATCTATGTAGCTTTTAATTTTGTTTCTCCGAGTCCCTGGTGAGTCTAATGTCTAATTTCATCTTATGGAAGATATTTCTCTTGTAGTCTTCTCACAGAATGTTTTAGATCTTTGCTAAATCTAAAAAATCCAAAAAATTACTTGGCATTAGGGGGAAAAAAACCTTGCTTATCCTTATGACAATCAAATATATTAGTGATAAGATCCTTCCTAATCTGAAAATATATATCCAGTACATACATATCCAGTATGTTCTTGTCAACAACTACCATCCAGTCTCCAACCTTCTCTTTGTAGGGAAGGTTGTTGAGAAGGTGGTGGCCTTCCAGCTTCAACGGTCCTTGGAGGAAGCCAGTTACCTTGACCCTTTCCAGTCGGGCTTCAGGCCTGGTTACAGCACAGAAACCGCTTTGGTCGCATTGACCGATGATCTCTGGAGAGCCAGGGATGGAGGCCATGCCTCCATCTTGGTTCTCCTTGACCTCTCGGCGGCTTTCGATACCATCGACCATGGTATCCTTCTGCGACGACTGCGGGAGGTGGGGGTGGGAGGCACTGTTTTGCAGTGGTTCTCCTCCTACCTCTCGGACAGGTCGCAGTCGGTGTTGGTTGGGGGACAGAGATCGACTCCTAGGCCCCTAACATATGGGGTGCCGCAGGGGTCGGTCCTGTCCCCCTTACTATTTAACATCTACATTAAACCGCTGGGCGAGATCATTCGGAGGCATGGGATAAGATACCATCAATACGCGGACGATACGCAGCTGTATCTGTCCGCCCCATGCCAACTCAATGAAGCGGTGGACGTGATGAACCAGGGTCTGGAGGCCGTCAGGGACTGGATGAGGGCAAACAAGCTTGTACTCAACCCCGAAAAGACTGAGTGGCTGTTGTGTTTCCCTCCCAATAATTTGGCTTGTGTTCCATCGCTCAGGCTGGGGGGCCAAACATTACACCCCTCAGACAGGGTTCGCAACTTGGGAGTCCTCCTGGACCCACAGCTGACCTTCGATTACCATCTGTCGGCTGTGACCAGGGGGGCATTTGCCCAGGTTCGCCTGGTGCGCCAGTTGCGACCCTACCTGAACCGGGAGGCTCTCACAACAGTCACTCATGCCCTTGTGACCTCTAGGCTGGAATACTGCAACGTTCTCTACATGGGGCTGCCCTTGAAGAGCATCCGGCGACTTCAGCTAGTTCAGAATGCGGCCGCGCGAGTGATCGTGGGCGCACCTCGGTTTGCCCACATAACACCTATCCTCCGCGAGCTGCACTGGCTACCTGTTGATCTCCGGGTGCGCTTCAAGGTGCTTCTTACTACCTATAAAGCCCTTCATGGTAGTGGATCTGCGTACTTGAGAGACCGCCTCCTGCCAATTACCTCCTCTCGACCCATTAGATCTCACAGATTAGGCCTCCTCCGAGTGCCATCTGCCAGCCAGTGCCGGCTGGCAACTACGCGGAGGAGAGCCTTTTCAGTAGCAGCTCCGACCCTCTGGAACGATCTCCCCGTGGAGATTCGTACCCTCACCACCCTTCAGACCTTCCGCACAGCCCTCAAGATCTGGCTATCCCGCCAGGCCTGGGGGTAAAGAGTATAATCCGCCCCCACCCGAATGTTGAATGAATGTTGCTCGATTTTTAATTATACATTGTGTTATATGTCATTGTATGTTTTCCCCCCCCATATAAATTGTTAGCCGCCCTGAGTCCCCTCAGGGAAAAGGGCGGCCTATAAATAAACTTATTCAATTCAATTCAATTCATGGTGAGCAACATCATATAGAATATGCAAAAGATAAGAAAAGGAAAGCAAAAGGAAAGTAAGAGCATAACATAAGGAGTAAAAAAAAAAACAGCTAAATAAACTGTATACCAACACCATTGAATATACAGTAGAAACTGGTCTGGACCACAACTCTGGTCAATTTGGTCGTGACCCGAACCTAATTGGCACTTACAAAAAAATGGCACAGAAGGAGAAATTGGGTGCGAAAAGTTTTGGGGCTGGAATTGAATTTGGTTGTGGTCAGAAGCATTTGTGACCATAGGTTCCACTGTACTTGGTATTTTTCTGTCTTACAAACCATACTTGCTTGTACTCTGTTGTTTTTTGTCTTTCAGTGCAAAAAGCAGAGGTGAAATTCAGCAGGTTCTGACAGGTTCTAGAGAAACAGTAGCAGAAATTTTGAGTAGTTTGGAGAACCAGCAAATATCACCTCTAGTTGGCCCCAGAGTGGGGTGAGAATGGAGATTTTGCAGTATCCTTCTCCTGGAGTGGGGTGGGAATGGAGATTTTGTGGCATATTTCCCCTGCCATGTCCACCAAGCCATGCCCACAGAACTGTAGTAAAAAAAATTGAATTTCACCACTGGCAAAAAGGTTATATTTTATTGATTTATGTAAAACATTTATATGGCTGTCTATTTTAAGAAACTTGGGAGTGGTTCATAACAATAAACACCATGATTATGAAACAACAATAAAAAGAGTAAAACAATACAACAAAAATCTTGCTTTGAGAAAACAATCATTTCCATTGTTGTGAATGATCCTGACAGTTTGGATTCTGGGCATTTTTGGGCTTCAATGTTTTGCTTCAGTAACAAACCCCAAATGTCTACAGTACCACTTAAACACCATTGGCCTTAACAAAATGTGCTATATGACATAATAATTATTTATTAAATTTACAAGCCTGACTCTCATTGCCTCAAGTTGACATGTATATAGTAAGTAATATTACATGGAAATAAAATATAATATTGAAATTACATTAAAATAATATTTCATGTGCAGCCAGAATATGTACCATAGTTTTGTGACAATAGGCATCAAAGTATTTCTATTGTCTCCTTCCAATAGTTGAATTAATCTACATATGGATGGATTTAATAATCCAAGCAAGAACTAATCTGATCTGATTTTGACGTATTAAGCATTTTGAGATTGTAGTCCTTTTGGTTTAATTAGAGATTATTTGATACTGTTTTTTTTAAAGTTTTTAAAAATTCCTGGAAATATAATTTGCATCTGTGAAGCGTGTGCTAATAATAACATTGACCAATCACCAAATAGTGTAGAAATGAATTCTTTAGTAACCATTTTGAATGAACAACTGTGTCAACTCCCAGTGTTGTCATGGGAGACAAGGAGGAAGAGTGCATTCCACGCATACTGTCAGGTGGAGTTGGATCTCAGATTACTGCAGCTGGCTTGGGATGGGTGCATCTCATAGGAGAATGTGATCTATGACACACACTGAGGGGAGGGAAGCAATAGAGGTAAAGGTCAGCAATAAATCAAACAAAGTATAGACTTGACTGTGAACAGATCTTGCCTAATGGTGCTCCTAATAAATGACTAGTTTTTACATTGAACCTTGACTCGATACTCATGAATCAATTAGGGCATTTTTAGGAAATCTCACAAACTGTGCTTTCTTTTATAGATGAAAGGGAAGATGTTCAAAAGAAAACATTCACAAAATGGATAAATGCACAGTTTTCTAAGGTAAGAAAAATACTCATTTTTCATTAAAAATAAAATGTAACTCCAGAATAAATCATATTGTATAGCTATTATTTAAGGAGAACATTAACCAGAATGCTTTCAATCAGTACCTCAACTTACAATAGTTCATTTCATTTCATGACCATAAACTTACAATGGCACTGAGAAAAGTGATTTATACCCATTTTTCACTCTTATGTTGCAGCATCCCCATGGGCATATGATTTACATTCAGGTGCTTAACAATTGACTCATATTTATGAAGTTTGCAGTGTCTTGGGATCATGTGATCCCCTTTTGCAAACTTTTGACAAGCAAAGTCAATGGGGAAACCAGATTCATTTAACAACCTTACTAGTAATTTAAGAACTGCAGAGATTCACTTAATAAACGTGGCACAAAAGCAGTGGTGGGTTTCTACCACTTTGGCCCAATTCAGCCAAACTGGTAATGGCATGCTGACCTGGATCACAGAATGGGCAGAGACAGGCTGGCCACACCTTTGAACTGGTTCTCGAGTTGCTGCAGTCACCACCGGCATCTTGTTTTTGAATTCTGTGCACGCGCAGAACAATTTATATTGAATTGCGCATGCACATACAGCGCCCATACAACGCGTGAACAAAATACGCCCATGAATGAATGAGCAATAATCCTGGCTAGAACCCACCCCTGCACAAAAGATGGTAAAATGAAGCAAAGCTCACTTAACTAATTTCTCACTTAGCAACATAAATTTTGGGCTCAATTGTGGTCATAAGTTGAGGGCTACCTGTATAGCTTAGTTTGTGTTAGTTTTGCTGGCTAGTTTCCTCTCTTGAATAATTTTGTAAAAAATGAATACAAAACTAAATGAATACAAAGTAACAAAAGTACCCACTGCTATGGTTTTGGAAATCAGTATAAAATGGTGTGTTTTAATTGAAAACAGTGTTTTTGGGAATGTTGGATATGATTACAAGCTAGTTCTTTTAAGGAACAATCTTTGAGTTTACTTCTCAGATATGGATAACTTCCCCCCTCCCTATCACCTCTTCTTCCTTGTAGCAAACTTGAAGCTTCAAAGATGGCCTAAGTGCTTCAGGGTTGACAGTTGGACCCCCTTATCTGATGAGAAACTCCTGAAAAAGAAAATAAACCATATAGAGGTGCTCAAATTAGCCCCGTCTTCCTCCCCCCGGAAGTCCCTTTGGTTTTTTAGAGTATTTCTTATGGAAGTGTTTGACCAGTCTGTATGCTTTTACATCCCAGCTCTTTACCCACATAGCTTCAGAGACAGGTATCCATTCCATTATACTAAGTATTGCAACCTCCCCTTGTACAATCTGGAATCTAAGGTTCCCTTTATTTTATAATGTGTTTCTCTTTACACTATGATCAGTTTTGGGGATGCCTGGTCTACTGGCCTCAGCTGGGAGTCTACACCAGCTTTAGCAAACTGGTGTGAAAAAACGGGTGCACTTCCCTAGTAGGTGGGGGGAAGTTGTAGCTGTACTGTAACAGGATTAATCACTTTCACTACCAGGAAAGGCATATGAATTTTGGCCCTAGCTTCTGCAGGGGAGTTTTAACCTCAAATATTTCATATCTGGAAAGGCTTCTGAGAGGCTTAATGTTTATCGGCTTGCGCTTTGTGGGTTTTTCTTAAAGGGTTTGTTTCATATTTTCCAGGCTTTTTTCAGGGACTTCATCCACTCACTTAAGGACATGGAGGAGGGTGGCTCCCTAAGGAGCTCAGGCATGGGGATGAATTCCATGCCACTGGTGACCTGGAAGGAGGTTAAGTTGATGATACTATACACCACATTATTATATGCCACTTTAGCAAAAGTCAGTAATTCTGCCCAATTGATTTGTTGGTAATCTATGTCTTAAATATTGTTCAACCATGGTGTTAGCTTGTTCTACAGCCCTGTTAGTACTTGGATGAAATGCTGAACTAAGCCCCTGTGAGGACCAAATGGACCATATAAATTCCCTCCAGAACTTAGCTATAAGTTGGACCCCATCTCAGAGATGATTCTATGAGGAATGCCATGTAGCCTGTAGATGTGTTTTACTAACAATTTGGCCAGCTTGTGGGCTAATGGGAGACTGAAACAGGCTATGCAATGGGCTTGTTTTGAGAACATGGTCTAAATGACCATGTTGCCCCCACTCTCAGTGAGCTCTACTATAAAGTCCATGGCAATTTCTTCCCAAGGCCAGAACAGGTCTGCCACTTGTTGGAGAAACCCTGTAGGTTTCCCTGGTATTTTCTTCATTGCTGCACAGGTTGCACAACTTTTGACATAGTCACAATGTCCCTTTTCATTTTTGGCCCCCAAAGTTGTCTGGCAACAAGATAAAGCCAGTATGGAGTTAAAGAGTATGCTACAGCCTATACATGAAGACCTCAAAGAAAGAATAAACAAAGTGGATGAAGATTTGAAAGAGGTCAAAGAGATAATGGGAAAAAATGAGCAGAGATTGCAGAAAGTGGAGGAAAGGGTGGAAACAACAGAGAAGCAAATGGAGGAGATGGATTATAAACAACAGATAAAAATTAAGAAAAGATAAATATCTCTTGGGAGATGGACAAAGCTGACTATTATTTAAGATTCCAAAATATTGAAGAGGAAAAGGAAGAGAACCTAGTGGAAAAAATTGCAGACATATTGGTGGACAGACTGGAAGAATCCAAGGAAAAGGTGCTAAGTGGGATTGACAAACTCTATAGGGTCCATACAAGATATGCTATAAGAAATAAATTACCCAGAGAGGTGCATGAAAACACTAAGAAAACACTGAGAACAGAGATTTGGCAAGCTGCAAGGAATACTACAATAAAATACAAATCTAAAGAAACAATAGTTCTTAAACAAGTGCCAAGAAGAGTGAGAGATCTAAGAAGGGGATATCAATTCCTGACCAAATGCCTAATAAAAAAGGGGTTAATTTCAGATGGTTAATACTAGAAGGGATACTAGTAACTTGGCAGGAACAAAAACACAGCCTGGATACAGTAGAGAAGGCAGAATCATTTTGTGAAGAATATTTTGGACCACAAGAAGAAGAGAGATGGAGAGAGGAAAGAGGAATAAAATTACAAGAAGAGAAGGAGAAAGAACAGAGAGAATTAGTTAAAGAACAAGAAGAAAGGACATTAAGAGAAGGAGCAAGCTCAAAGGAGATGAAAGAACAAATGGAGATGAGAGTGACTAGATCAACTAAAACTACAAATAACTAAGAAATGGAAGAAGAAATAAAAATAATCTCATTAAACATAAATGGACTAAATTCAAATATAAAAAGAGGACATTTAATAAATTAGAGAAATTGAAATTAGATATAATATGCCTGCAAGTAGTACATATTAAAAAGCAACAGAAAAAATACTTGAATTATCAAAAATTGGGGAAGTTGTATACGACACCTGCTGATCAAAGCAAAAAAGGTGTGGCACTATATATCAAAAAATCAATACATGCAAAGCAAATATTTGAAGATGAAGAAGTAAGAATATAGATAGTAGAAATAATGATGAATAATAAAAAAAATATTGATGGTGGCAATATATGCACCAAATGAGAATCAAGAAGAATTTTATGGAAAACTGCACAAAACGATAATAGAATATGAATATGAAGAAATATGCATATTAGGTGACTTTAATGCAATAGTAAATAATGAGTTGAATTATAAAACTACAAAGTCAAATAAGAGGTTAAGGAGACCACTGCTTAAAACATTCTTTACAATGATGGATTAATTAAGCCTAGAAGATGTATGGAGAAGAAGACACCTGAGAGAAAAACAATATATATTTTACTCAAATGGACACATGTTGTGGTCAAGAATAGATATGATTTGGACAACAATAGACTTAATTGCTGAAACACAAAAGATATATATATATATATATATATAGAAACAAGCATATGGGCAGACCACCACCCAATAATAATGGCATGGAAAGGTCAGAGAAAAAGAATGAGACTGACATTAAATCAAAATCTATTAAATGAAAAAAATTTCAGCAATATATGCAAAAAGAATTGAACTTTTTTTCAAAGAGAACAGGAAGGAGGATACATCCCTACAGAATGTGTGGGATACCTGTAAAGCATACATTAGAGGACTAGTAATGACTTATCTAGGAAAAAGAAAGAAACAGAACAGACAAACATGAAAGAAGATAGAGGAGAAACACAGTGTCAGCGTTCCAAATATCATCTAGAATTAAATCAGAGTCCAAGGCAGAGCTTTCCTCAAAGTTCCAATTTAATAAGTAAGACATGTTGGTACATCTGTGGTAAACCTGAATCTGAAAGCTTCCTGGGTTCCCCCACCCAGTTGAAAGTTCAAGATCTTGGCTTCCTGGGAGGAGCCTGCTGGTGGTGGCAGCAAAAAAATCAGCTGCCTCCGAATTCCTGGCTACGTACCTGTTTAGAGGATCTTCCATCTGACGTCTTATCAGGTTTTCTTATCCTTCAGGCAAGAAGGAAAGAAGAAACTGTTTTGCTGGCAAATGCTCTTCGATTTTTGCAGCTTTTGTGCTTGCAGGGAAAGGGGGGCTAGCCCAAGGCAGAACGACTGTCCGTGCTGGGAACTTCAAACTGCCTTGTGCAGGACAAAGTAGGTCTCCCCCACTCAGTTCAAAGTTTTGTTTGATTTAATCTTATCACGAGCTGAATCCATTTCCGTGCACAATAATTGCTTATCAACATTTTAGCTTCTTTTCTTTTTCTCCTCCGAAAAATTATTTACTTAGAGGCTTTTAAAATGGCGCCGAGCAGGCTGGTTTCTCCGGTAATAATGAACACTTTTTGTTAATCCTCACAAGAATTCACAAGAATTCAAAACAAAAGAGATTGCTTATCATATGTTTTGGTTTCACAATAGGCCAGTAGAAGCTTTTTAATTAGCTTTATTTCTACAAGAATGTTACTCCTTCATTAACTTTGCTTATCTGGAAGTTAAATGGTGATGAATCTGCTGAACGGTCTTGTTACAATGTTTACTCACTGAAAGTTTTGCCAAGCCTTAACTTCAAAATAAAAGGGGAACCCAGCCTCTTTACTTAAAGCTGCATATTCAGGCAATAGAGTTTTATTAACTGCAGGCAGATAAATTTTGAAATGGCCTCAAAACCAAATATTAACTTGAAGTTGTAAATTTTTTTCTTATTACTATTCAAAATACCAGCTTCAATTTTGTAAAAGGCTTTCTTATCCAGCTGCGTTACAAGATGGCGATTTTATAGCTTCTGCGTTTGATATATGACACACTCAATCAGCTCTATTCTCCTGAAGACTTCTCCTTATTAACTGTTAAAAGTCTATAAATAGTATCCCATTTAAAACCGAGGGGAGCAGAGACTTTGTTTGTTTGCTTATTTGTTTGTGCGTTTTTTATAATGGCTCCCAAATCGAAGCAGTCTAAGCGTTTCCTTAATAATACATCTCAAGAAATTGTTACAAAATCGCTGCCCTTGCCTCCCACGCCCTCTACTGGAGATCTCTTAACGCAAGAATTTCTTTTTGAAACCCTTAAAGAGTTCAGACAGGAAATTAAACAACTTTTATCGGACTTATATGATAAACTGGACACCAAGATTGCTCAAACAAGGGAAGATACGATCAGAGTTATGACTGTTATGACAGGCTATGTTTCTGAAATGGAGGACAAATTGGAACTTTTGGAAAAAACTGATTCTAATTTGACATCTAAAATTCAAACGTTACAACAGGAAGTTGAAAATGCTCAAAAACAACTCGTTATGATAAATTACAATAAGACTGCGTTTGCAATAAGAGTCAGAGGATTGCGTGAAAAGGAACAGGAGAATTTGAAACAGACCTTTTTTGAAGCTTTCAGACGTTCGGTGGGAAGTCCGGGATTTAACTTTGATTGGCAGATTCAAAAAATTTATCGCCAGAACTCGTGTGTAGCAAAACAACGACAGCTTCCGAGGGACATAATTATATATTTCACCACAAGAGAATCCAGAAATGCGATAATACAGAAGTTCTACAATAACAGGCTGCGAATCGATGGACAGGACTTGATTGTTTTTAAAGAAATACCATCTCAAATATTAAGAGCAAGGAGAGACTACACTTTCTTAACTGAAAAACTCAGAGATTCTCAGATACAATATAAATGGGAAGTGCCATCTGGTATCACAGTCACATTTGAGAACCAAAAATATCGTCTCAATTCTGTTTGCGAAGCCCGAGATTTTTACTACAAAACTCTGAAGGCGGGACTTCCTGATTCACCCGGACTTGGAGAAAGACAAGGAGAAGGAGAAGATAAGCAGCGGGACACGTGGCTACAAGGCGGAGGGTGTTGCTTTCCCTTTCCGGAAGGGCAGAAGAGTAAAGAATAAAGATCCAGCTATGCCTTTAAAATACTTCTTAAATTTTTAATTTGAATAAAATTTCAGGACTCCTGTCTGTTATAAAATGACAAAGCTGTATACCGATGAAGAGATATTGAGACTGAAAGAAGCGGTGCTGAATTTGGACATATATTGTATGGGACTTATATAAGACTTGTTTGAATCTTAATTTAAACTGCGCATGATCTATTCTTTGGGGTGAGGAGAGCGGAGATCATAGTTTTCTTGGATTGTGGTTTGGGATGAATGGAGTCGGGTGCGTGGGGTAGATGGAAGGGTAGTGAAAGTTCAATTAGACTATCTTGATCCAGAATGTAAGCTGATTTTTGTATAAATTGTTATTTGAATACAAGGTTAAGAAAGATTATCTGGAGAGTCTACACGAGGGTGGAGTAAATATGAGAGGAGCAATGGATGAGGATAAAATATATATGCGGACACGGGTAAAGGCAGGATGGGAGGTATAGAATTTATATGCGGAAGCAGGTAAAGACATTGTTTAAGATTTTAAAAATAATGAGAAGCTGAGTTTAATGTTAGAGAGTATATTGACTTCTCTTTCTTGGGGGGGGTTCCCCCCCTTTTTTTCTTTTTATTATTCTTTTCTTTTTTGTTCTTTATTTTTTATTATTTTTTATTATTTTGTAACTTCTAATCTATTTGGTTTCAATATACTCCAGACTTTGCTTGATAAAGAACGATGCCGGGAATGGGACCTGGGAAGTCGGAAGGGGGTCAGGGAGGGGGGTTCAGGGGGTGGGTGGGGGGGAGGGTGGAAGTATAGACTCAATTTTCAGAACAATGAATGCACTTGGATACTGTTGCTTTTTTTTTTTTTTCTTTTCCTTTTATTTTTCTTTTGTTTTAGTACAAAACAAATAGACCAATGAATACTAGAAATACACCAAAGCGAGGTGTAGAGGGAAAGAAGAGGGGGGAATTAAGAGGGAGTGAGAAGGGAATGTAAGGAGGGTGAGATGGTGGGAAGGGGAGAAAGGAATGGCTGAGGGGGAGGGGAAGTAGAAGAGGGGATTGTTGGAAGGGAGAAATGAAAGTTGGAGGGGTAGAAGGAAGGGTGTATGTAGGATAGAAGTGTTATGAGTTGTTTATTGCTTCTTCTTTTTTAACTGCACAGTATTTAAGTGATTGTATAAAGGAAAATGAAAATGTAATAAAAGAATCTTTGGCAAAAAGGAGGCCACACCCACAAAAAAAAAAGAAAGTTCAAGATCTTGCCCCCCCCCACACACAAGTCCATCACATGGTCCAATCTTCCACTGCCATGCTGGCATTTCCACCCATCTAGTTCCAGTCAGGTGCAGAGGTGTAGAGACAAAGAATGACCTTGGGCTTCTAGAAAGGAATGTTTTATTTAGACAACAACATCCTACTCTTTACTATTCCCCCTCCCAATTACCCCACTAATGAAACAGCATAGTAAAATAATAGATTATGTGGCAGGCTAAAGATCCTAAAATGAATATGACTGCAGGCCTGACAGGCAGCCTCTCCTTAGAAGAAAAATGTTTCCTGAAGAGAATAACATAAAAGTTAACATAACAAAATTAACCACCTCCCAGGGGGACCCTTTGGCTTAGCAGGAACCTTCTCATGGAATTGTTTTACTAACTTATCCGCTTTTAGATCCCAGCTTTTCACCCAAGTAGCTTTGGACAAAGGGTATCCCTTCCAATGCACTAAATACTGTAAGCGACCCCTATACAGCCTGGAGTCTAAGATTTTTTCCACATAATGTGTTTCCCCTTCTGCCATTATAGGAGGAGGGGGAGCTTGGGTGGAACGGTCTTATGCTGGACCCAATTACTGGTTTCAACAAGCTACAATGAAATACTGGGTAAATCTTCCCTAGAATTCTTGGTAGACTGACTTGAACTGGGTTAACTTTCTTCACTATTGGGAATGGACCTAAAAATTTGGGGCCCAATTTCTTGCTAGGCATTCTTAATCTTATGTATTTGGTAGATACAAAACTTTGTCCCCCACACGAAAGGGGGGTTGGAGCGAGTGGTATTTATCAGCTTGCTTCTTGTAAGCTTCTGTTGCATCTGCTAGAGCTTTCTTCATATTCTCCCATCCTTTCTTTAGCGTATCCATCCATTCATTCAAAGACATGGAAGAGGGAGGTTCAAAATCAATTAGAAGAAATTGAAATAGAAACCAATGATTGAACGGATCATAATTCGAAAAAATTAAAATGGAAAGGCGAAAAAAGAAAAAAAAGATGGATGATGAACCAAAATATAGTAAAGGAGACAGAATACACCCAAATGTTAGAGAAAGAATTAAAATTATTCTTTAGAGTGAACAAAAAAGAAGACAATTCACTGCAAAATCTCTGGGACACCACGAAAGCATACATAAGAGGTCTCACAATTGCTTATATAGCAAGGAAAAAACAGGAAACAAAAAGAACAACAAGAAGGTATGCAAAGAGAGCTCAGTGAAGTGGAATTAGAAATACAGAAAGAACTACAAAATAAATTTTAAAAAGAGAAATGATAAAACATAAGATCAATTTAATAACCTGAATTTAATGACTAGAAATGTTTGATGAAGTTCTAGGGAAAGTCAAAGTTCCTGAATCATGGATGGAAATTGTAATATTGCTCATTCCCAAAGAAGAAGCTAATGCACAAGAAACCCAAAATTACTGACCACTCTCATTATTAAATTCCGATTACAAATTATTTGCAGCAATTATTGTGGAAAAGATCATACAAGTGCTAAATGAACAAATACACCCAGATCAGAACTGCTTCTTACCCCACAGACACATCAAAAATAATACGAGAATCATCCTAGACATACTTGAGTATTGTTATGTATTCTGAAACCTTCAAAAGGGCTGGCAACAGCTCTGCTGCTCCCTGATTGGCTGGGACGCAGCAGAGGGTGTTGCTAGCCTTCCTTAACAGCTAATCTTCCCTGATTGGCCGAGGTACTGCATCAGCAGCTGCTGTGCAGTACCCAGCCCCTGATTAGAATGTGATTGTTACAATTACTATAAATACTGGGCGTGTTTTGTGAAACCAGGAATCGTTGTTATCTTACTTCTGGAACAATAAAGACCATCTTACTGGCTATCCATGGCTCCTGCGTTTCCATCCACTCAATCTTTAAAAAGTATTATGAGGCACATCTGGCAAAACAATATGTACTGGTTTTCCTTGATGCACAGAAAGCATTTGATAATGTTATTTGGAAATTTATAATATTACAATTAGATGATGAAATTTGGAGATAAATTTACAAAAATGATAGGAAAACTATACAATACTCAAACAGCCAAAGTTCTTATGAATGGAGACATAATAGATAAGATTGAAATAAAAAGAGAGTTAGATAGGGGTGCTTCCTCTCCCCTGTGTTGTTTATATTAACTTTGGAAATATTGCTAAATGAAATTAGAAAAGATCAGGACAAAAAAGGACTAAGAATTAAAAATGAAGAATACAGGAACCAAGCATACACCGATGACCTAGTATTTATTCTAGAGGACCCATTGGAATCTGGCCCTAAACTAATTCAAAAACTAGAAGAATTTGGGGAGGTGGCAGGATTTAAAATTAATAAAACTAAAACAAAAATTATAACTAAAAATATGAAAAAACAAGGGGAGGAATTGGAATCAGTGACTAAAATGCAAACAAGTAAGAAAGTGAAATATTTGGGGATTTGGGTGTCAGCAAAGTGCTCTACAATCAAAGAGGATAATTATAATAAACTAATGACACAAATATAGAAAAATCTAGAAAGATGGAAGAATATTCAGTTATCACTGGGACGTATAGCCACAGTAAAAATGAATATTCTTCCAAGAATTTTATTTCTGTTACAAGCCACACCAATAAACTCCAGTAAAATATTATTCCAGGAAATAAATAAACTAACATCCAGGTTTATATGGCAAGGGAAAAAAATGAGGATCAAACTAAAGTTAATGCAAGACAGCAAAGAGAGGGGAGGGCTGGAAGTTACTCACAAGCGGCAACACTAACATGGCTGAGGGACTGGATGAAGTTAAAAAATAAAAGAAACTTGACTTTAGAAGGCCATGATTTGCAAGTAGGATGGCATACATTCCTATGGGATGGTAAAAACAAAACCCATAAATACTTTCAAAAAGATTTAATTAGAAACGCATTACTCCATAAAATTTTTAAAAATTGGCTATCCCCGACAGAAATGATGACATATCCAAATTTCACAGATATAAACAAATTGATAAGGTACAAAGACTTAATAAATGGGCAGGGAAATTTAAAAACAATCCAAGAATTGGCAGAACAAGGCATGAAAGTAGACTGGTTAACCTATTTGCAAATTAAATCGAGATATAACAATGATATTAAAATATATGAATTCCAAATAGAACAACATGAATTAAACAAAATAATTCAAAGTACAGAAAAGAAAATGATAGGGAGAATATATAAATTTCTTCTGAAATATAAAATGGAAGTAGAAATAGTAAAGGAACAGAACTTTGGCTACAATATTGAATTGGAAAAATGGAAAAAATTTTGGGGGACAAATTTAAAAATGACTATGTCAGTGGCATACAAGCAGAACCAGTTTTACAGATGGCAACTACCCGCTGCAACATTAGCAAAAATATCACCAACGATTTTGCCAAAATGTTGGAAAAGTGAAAAGCACACAGAACATATTGCCACACATGGTGAACATGTGAGAAAGCCAAGAAATATTGGAAAAAGATTGAAAATTGGTTAGAGTTGATAACAGGAGTCCAAATTGACTGGAAACCAGAGGTGTTTCTATTAGGAATAATGATGATCAAATATAAAAAAGGGACGTATTTTGACACCAAATGAACATGAAATAATAAGAAAAATTCTGGACTGTGCCGAGATGGACAGGTTAACAAAAGAAATGCAGGGAAAGGAAGAGACAGAATTTTATTTGATATGGGAAAAATGGTATAGGTGATTGGAGGAAAGAAACAAAGATTAATGATAAGAACCTAAGAGAGATAAAAATTACAAATTAAGGATATATATATATAATGTGTGTATGTGTGTGTGT
This sequence comes from Thamnophis sirtalis, assembly GCF_051295495.1. Lineage (NCBI taxonomy): Eukaryota > Metazoa > Chordata > Lepidosauria > Squamata > Natricidae > Thamnophis > Thamnophis sirtalis. Next base: position 64,098,776 of record NW_028261388.1, read on the forward strand.
GTGTGTATTCGTAGATTTTCAGGGGTGTAGGTATGCTGGCCTTGTTGTATTCGGGTCCTTTCCCATGTAAGATTGAGATTGTCTTGCCAACATTTCGGCGAGGTCTCACTCGCCATCTTCAGGCTGGGTTTTGGGCTTAAAGCTTGGTTGGAGCTGCCATCTTTCTATAAATCTTGGTGGGCGATGGTGGAGTGCTGGCTTTGTTTCAGTAAGTGGAATGATTGTGTCAAGCAATGGTTGTGTGGTTGTATCATGATTGGTAGATTGGTGCTGGCTATGTGTCTGTTGTTGTTTTGTATTGTAATGGCCTGGGTGGTGTGTAGGGCTCATTTGTTGACTAGGGCTGGTAGGTGGGAGGTATCGTCACGTTTATTCATGTTGTGGGGTGTATCTCTATTTCGATAGCTTTCATAATTATTCTCTTGTTGAAGTGTTCAGTTTTGGAGATTAACCTGCTTCCTTCAAAATTAATTTCATGTCCTGCACCTTTAAGGTGCTGGGAAAGAGAGAAAGTTTTTTTTTCTTTTTTTCTTACTGCTTTCTTGTGTTCTGCGATGCATGCATTTATTCTCCTGTTCGTTTGTTCTATGTATGTTTCAGGGCAGATTTTGCATGGTATTTCGTAGACTCCTTGGTTTTCTAGCTGGATTTTGGGGTTTCTTAAGATGTTGGCTATTTTTTGGTTGAACAACGGACACACAGCCAGCACTAATCAGCACCAATATACCAATCATGATACAACCACGCAACCAACCATTCCACTTACTGAAACAGAGCCAGCACTTCACACACACACACCAAGATTTATAGAAAGACGGCAGCTCTGACCACGCTTTAAGCTCAAAATGCAGCCTGAAGATGGTGAGTGAGACCTTGCCGAAACGTTGCCAAGTCAATCTCAATCTCAATATACATACATACATACATACATACACACACACACACGCACACATACTTAAGAGGAACAAAGTTTTATCAGAGGCAAACAACCAAAATACTAGATAGATAATACTAGATGGATAATTAAAAGATAAATTAAAAAGATTAAAAATTGTGAAATTTAAGTGAAACATATTAGGGGGGGTTATTGTAAAGATGAATGTACGTGCTGATTTGAAACTGCTATTAGAAGGAACATGAAGTTCCATGAAGTCGTATAAATGTAGTCTATGTCTATTTTTCTATATTTGTATGTTTAAAAATAAAAAATTTTAAAAAGGAAGAAGCTCCCATACTTCATTCTCTTTGACAGCTGCCTTGCTTGCAGTGGGGTGGGGAGAAATCAGGGGGAGAGAGGGAGGAGAAAGCCAAGCTTCTGCTAGGGATGATCTTTTCCTCCCTTTCTCCCCCTGATTTCTCCCCGGCCACGTTTGCGGAGGAAGGAGGCAGGGATGCTGGCAGGCACTCACTTCCTTTACTGCTCGCCACCATCGCCACTGTGGCCCACTGGCTGCAGCCCTGCTGGCTGGGCTGCCAAAGGAAGTGTGTGGACAGGGCAAGCATGGTGTGGATGGGCAGGGTGAGAGAGCGAGAGAGCGGTGACCAGATGGGCGGGGAGAACGAGCAGGGACAGGCCCGGGGACCTTACCAGTATGGGGGTATGGCCAGGCCGCCATTGCCAATGGTACAGAAAAATACGGCCAATTTCCACTACTGGTACACCCGTACTGGTCCATACCAGAAGCAACCCACCTCTAGAGCAAAGTAATGGGTGCCTTGGATGAAATCTGAAAAGAACTGGAGCATATTTGAACACTTTTGGCATTGACCAAATTATTAAAATAAGTCAGTAGCAACAAACAGCTTTACCTGGAAGAGCTCTACAATACCTTGAGCACCTTCAAACAACTTTGAACAACTTTAAAGAACAAAAACCTATTCTTGGGAAGAACTTGATAGGAAGATAAGAGTGCCAAATTCTGTCTATTGATCTGGCTGACCATACAATCAGTAATAGTAATAAATAATAATAAAATAAACAATTAATGTATTCTAATTGTTGCTCAATTTGAATGGGATCCATTTCCCATCAGCAGATCACTATATTATTACCAGTTTCAGTAAAAGGTTGAAGAATGCATCCTGTGGAAAGATTTCTGATGCACCATACATTTGATTTGCCTGAAGCAGAGCAAAAGTTACAATGAATTTTAAAGTGCCTTGCTTTAATGTTTTATTTATATACATTATAATATCTGTCTGTCTGTCTGTCTGTCTGTCTGTCTGTCTGTCTGTCTGTCTGTCTGTCTGTCTGTCTGTCTATCTATCTATCTATCTATCTATCTATCTATCTATCTATCTATCTTTCCACCTATAAATCATATAAATCAAATATTTTAATGCTCAGGTTTACATAATTTTTATATTACAAAAGTTATAGTGAAAAAAAAAATCACATATTATTAGCTATTGTGATGAAGGGATCTCCGGATTATGTGCATGCCTATAAAATGACATTGTGTGTATTAATTTGTTTCTCCTAAAACTTTTCATGTGTGAATGTGTTCTTTCAAATAACCTTGAAAATGTAACATATTTCTTTCTCTCTTCTGAATCTTTTCTATTAAAGATTTATTGATTGTTGTAGAAGACATTCAATCTGTTTCTGAAAGGTGACTTAATTACTTTACCACCAGACAAATGGCAGGTGTACTGTTATAATGAATGCTGGCAGAATTAGGATCTTTTTGTAATATAGGTGATCTCCGTCTTAAGCATCTCTAGACTGTGTGTTAAGCTTCTCAATAGCTTTTTGTTTTTAAAAATTGACCTGTAACACATTGTAATTAAATGTTCTGGTAAAAATGATTATTTTCTCTATAATATTAATATTCCTCTGTGATGATTTACATGTTATTTAATTAACCCCCCCCCCAAAAAAAAATTAAAGGAAAAAATACTAATGTAAGGTATAAGCAGCTATCACCTGAACCATGGTACAAAATATTTTAGGAGGATGCTTTTTTTTTTAAGTGAAGGCTTTCATGGTCTAGTCCAGTGATGGAACCTTTTTCTAAAGGTGTCCCAAAACTGTGTGTGTGCACACTATTGCGTGAGTGCATGAGTGCATGTACGTGCCGACCCACCTGCGCATGTGCGAAGGACCCCCACCTGCACATGCACAAGCGACCTCCAATCTACCTGTGCATGCACTTGCGGGGGGAGTTTCACCCTCCCCAGGCTCCAGAGGCTTTCCTGAAGCCTGGGGAGGGCTAAAACGGCCCAATATGCCTGGCCTGCAGTCATATTTTCTTTGGGGTCTTTGACCTGCCACAATTTGTATTATTCTGCTATGTATTTTCTAATGTGGAAAAATGGGAAGGGGGATTGTAAGGAGTCACATACTATGTAGCCACATCAAAATTATTTCTAGAAAGCCAAGGTCATCCTTTGTCTCTGCACCTCATTGGAATTGGATTGGTGGAACTGCCAGCATGGCAGTGGGAGATTGGACCATGTGATGGACTTGTGGGTGTGGCGGTAAGATCTTGAACTTTCAACTGGTTGGGGAAAACTGGGAAGCTTTCAGATTCAGGTTGGATAACCCCAAGGAGTGACCCCTCAACAGGTTCCAGCCCAACAGCCACTGTAGGGGCAGCCCCCAGCCACAATGTCCCAACAGGTTCCTGCCCAACCTCAGCCTCAAGGAGCAGTGCCACAAGGGGTGGGGCTCCAACCACAAGTGCCCACTTAACCACCCATGGAAATCCAGGCACCAGCCCCACCAGCTCCCGTACCTCCTAGATTTCAGACATTTGATGGTACCCCTGGGAAGTTAGCCTAATTCCTAAATCAAGTCTGGGCCCATATTGATCAATTTGGGGATCAATACCCTTCCGACCAAGAGCTGATTTCAGTGATAACTGGCTGATAATGGATGAATGAAGGGGAAGTGGCCAAATGGGTAGTGAAGCTCCACGATGAGGTGGCTCCTGAGTTAGAAGATGCAGACGGGTTTGTTCAGCTGATGTGAATCCAATCTAGCAATGTGGCCCAACAAGTGGAAGCAGAAGAGCAGATCCAAGGATTGCGACAGGCTGGCCATCTTGTGAAGGAATTAATTTGGGACTTTAGAAAGACAGCCAGAAAACTAAGGGTCTGGCCAGAATGACTCCTTGTGCATACGTTCAAAGATGCCCTAGATCCCGAACTGAGAAAGGCATGCAACATAAGGGGGGTGCCAGAATGGATCCAGAATTGGTACAATAGCACAGTCATTCTGGATCACAAACTTTACCCCCATTGAAAGCCCACGGCTGAAAAGCTGGCTAGAAGACTTTGGGCCGCTAAACACAAACAAGGCAAGTTGAAGTGCCTCCCCCCAAGTCTGAGGGAGCAATAAAAAGTTACCAGTGTGGTCAACATGGGCACAGAGCATCAGAATGCTTGGCCCAGCCCCAATCCCACAAACATGCATCCAAGCTGCCAGTGGGACAAAAAAGACCCCCCAAAACCACCTGAAAAGAGTTGTCTCGTCCAACAAACAGCCTGAGGAGACGGAGACTCTGCCAGATGGGGAAACCCCACCCAGTTCAGAGGAGGAAAAAAGCTATGAAGATGACCCAATGGTAATCTGCATTTGCATAAAAAACACGTACCTCCACTCCTCATGAAAGACATGCTGAACCACTTGGCTAAAGCCAAAGTGTTCACCAAAATGGACTTGAGAGAGGCATATTACCACATATGTATCAGGAAGGGAGATTAATGGAAGGCCGTCTTTAACTGCCCCCTTGGTAGTTTCCAATTCAAAATCATGCCATTTGGACTACAAGGGGCCCCTGCAGTCTTCATGCAGTTCATTAATGAGGTGCTGCATGAGCACCTTTATGAAGGGGTACTCATTTATCTTGATGTCATTCTCATCTTTTCTGAGACCCTAGAAAAGCACGTAAAGCTGGTGCAGCAGGTTCTCAAAAAATATCTAGCCACCAAGTTTTATGCTAAACTATCAGTGTGAATTCCACAAAACCTCATTGGATTACTTCAGATATTGTATTTCCAGCGAGGGGATAGAGATCGACCCAAGAAAAGTGAAAGCGGTGCTAGACTGGCAACCTCCATGCACCCACAAACAACTACAAAGCTTCCTGGGATTTGGGATTTGACTGGAAGTTCTCCAGCTGGACAGACATGGGGTGTGTATGAGCTCTGAAGAGCCTCACATGAACCCTGTCTGACAAACATATTCCAAGATCCTTTTTGGATCAGAACCCACTTGGGGGGGCGGTGAAGAAGGGGCAGCATATCATCAGACCAAGGGGAGCAACAGGTCCCGCGCAGGTCAAAGATTTGCCCTCTGAATTGGAGTAGGGGCAACAGCATGGCAACATGGCTGCACAGAAACTGGCTTCCAGCTAAAGCAACTGAATAGGAGCGTGCAGGAGATGAGATGAAATACCAGTAAGAAGATTCATTTAACCCACAGTCATAAATCAAAACTTGGAAAAGGCAAAGAATCTTGAGAGTACAAATAATATTAATAGATAGATCTGGATTTTGGCAAAAGGAAAGAAAGAAAGAAAGAAAGAAAGAAAGAAAGAAAGAAAGAAAGAAAGAAAGAAAGAAAGAAAGAAAGAAAGGGAAAATGGAGGGTTGAAACACTAGCCTTCCAAAAATGCTATTTGTTTGAAACAATTCGGACAGAAAGGGAGAAAGCAGAGAAGTGACAAAACCATTCAAATATAAACTCTAAATTTAGTTTTGGATTTGAAATAGAAACCAAACATTCTGAGGGATTTCATCTGAACTTCTTCCAACTAATATATCTGAAGCAACTCCAATTAGGGAGAAAAATCAAGAAAAAAGCGCCATCTTCTCAGTGATAACTGATAACCTAATCTTGACTGTGCTGGAAGTTTTAATTAACCAACTGCCATAAATCAGAATTTGGAAAAGCAGGAGGCAAAGAGAAGCATACCTGAGTCTGTCTGTTTGCAAGTTTCTTCCAATTAATATATTTTGAGCAGATATAACCAACCAGAGGTGGAAGGTAGCAAGGGAAAAAATAATAACAAAATCAAGAACTGGGAAACTACAAATGTTTTCTTCTTTTTTCTCTGCAAAAGATCAAGTTGGGTCCAGCTTTTCTTCATTTTTACATTAATTTTGAGTTTTTGAGTTTTATTGAACACTTATAGGCCACCCTTTTCCCTGAGGGGACTCAGGGCGGCTTACAATAATGAGGGAGGGGAGTGCAAGACAAGACATAAAAGAAAATGTGAATAAAAAAATAATTAACCAATAAAAGCACAACATTCACTCAGCATTCGGGCGGGGAGAGAGTAAAGTCCTATCCCCAGGCCTGACGGGATAGCCAGATCTTGAGGGCCGTGCGGAAGGCCTGGACGGTGGTGAGGGTGCGGATCTCCACGGGGAGATTGTTCCATAGCGTCGGAGCTGCAACTGAGAAGGCTCTCCTCCGCGTAGTCGCCAGTCGGCACTGACTGGCGGATGGAATTCGGAGGAGGCCTACCCTGTGCGATCTGATGGGACGCAGGGAGGTAATTGGCAGAAGGCGGTCTCTCAAATAGCCAGACCCACTACCATGGAGCGCTTTGTAGATGGTAAGTAGGACCTTGAAGTGCACCCGGAGATCAACAGGTAGCCAGCGCAGCTCACGGAGGATCGGTGTTATGTGGGCGAACCGTGGTGCGCCCACGATCACTTGCGCGGCCGCATTCTGGACTAGCTGAAGTCGCCGGATGCTCTTCAAGGGCAGCCCCATGTAGAGCACATTGCAGTATTCCAGCCTAGAGATCACAAGGGCTCGAGTGACTGTTGTGAGGGCCTCCCGGTTCAGGTAGGGCCGCAACTGGCGCACCAGGCGAACCTGGGCAAATGCCCCCCTGGTCACAGCTGGTCACTAATTGAATTAGCTAATGAGAATTTTGAAAAACAAACTTTTACAAATATTTACTTCCCTCCCACTGCCCTCCACCCCAACCCCCCCAACCCTCCCCGACTTCCCAGAACCAATACAGAGTAAAAATCTTTAACAAAAACATTCTAAAATAAGCCTTTTCTTCTTTTAGTACATTCAAAAGTTTTAACTGTAATACACCTTTTTCTAAGGTAAGAAGCTGTCTGTATGTAATTACATCCTGTTTTTATACTATATTTATATTTTCTATTGCGTGTCTAGGAATTGCCCACATGGGTATCTTATCACATAATTTGTATTGATATTTTTTCCAGACCCGCAGTAGAGCATTCCTTAAAATATGACTTTTAAAGTTCTTATCTAACTTTTTGTTATATAGCAAATAAGCATGCCATCCATATACCAAATCATGCCCTTCAATATTAAGTATTCTGTCATCTGTTAAATTAATCCAATCACTAATTACCAATAAAACTACTGCTTCATAATATAGTTTTAAATTGGGTAATTTTAAGCCTCCTCTCACGCACATCTTGCATTATTTTTAGTTTTATTCTCGGCTTCTTTCCTGCCCATACAAATTTATTCTGCCTTTCTGCCATTCTAGCAAATTCACATCTTTTTTAAGTATTGGTATCATTTGAAAAAGAAATAAAAATTTAGGTAGAATATTCATTTTCACAGCTGCTATTCTTCCCAGCAACGATAATTGTAATTTCTCCCAATTTTTCATCTCTGTCTGTATGCTATGCCATAGTGGTTCATAATTATACTTATATAGCTTCCCATTTGAGGTTGAGATATAAACTCCTAAATATTTGACCTTTTAACTATTTCACATCCTGTCATTCCTTTTAATTCTTCCCTTTGTTTAGTGTTCATATTTGTAACTAGCATCTTTGTTTTCCCTAAATTTATTTTAAATCCTGACACTTGGCCATATTGATTAATCATATTCATTAAAACCTTACTAGATTCCTGTGGTTGGGTTAATGCTATAATCAAGTCATCGGCAAAAGGACGTACTCTATATTCTTGCTGCCTAATCTTGATTCCCTGTAAATCATCTGAGCCCCGTATTTTATTCAACAATAGTTCCAAAGTTAAGATAAACAATAATGGGGATAAGGGGCAACCCTGCCTTGTACCTTTCTCAATTTTAAATGAGTCTGTTAAACTTCCATTAACTATGATTTGAGCTGTTTGTTCCTGATATATTGCTTTAATTGATTTTAAAAAGTGGTCTCCTATTTGCATTTTTTGCAATATTTTCAGTAAGAATTGCCAATTCACTTGATCAAAGGCTTTCTCAGCATCTAAAAATATAAGCACGGCAGGGATTTGGTTATTCTTTCCCAAATATTCCAATGTATTAACAATTAGTCTTACATTATTTCTCATTTGTCTCCCTTGAATAAAACCGGTTTGGCCATTATGAATCAATTGCTGAATAACCAACATTAACCTATTCGCTAGTATTTTAGTAAAATTTTTATAATCTATATTAAGTAATGATATAGGTCTATAATTTTTTGGTAGAGTAAGATCTTGGTCCTCTTTTGGTATCAAGGATATGAAATCTGTCTTCCAAGATGGGGTACCCTCCCTTCCGTTTGGATCCTATTGAATAATTCCTTGAGAGGTTCTACCATTTCTAATTGTAATTTTTTGTAATAAGTTGATGTCAGGCTGTCTGTACCCGGTGCTTTCCCTACCTTTAGCTGTTTGATTACCTGGAAAATTTCCCCCGAGGTTATAGGTTATTGGTCTCCCTCTGCTCGTCTTTAACTATAGGTATTTTTTTCTTTATCCACGTATCTATCTATATCTAAACTTTGTATTTTATCATTCATATACAATCCTGTGAAAAATTCATGAAAGGCCTTTTGGATCTCATCCTGTTGATGCACTTCCTTCCCTTTATAATGTAATTTCGATATATTACAAGATTTCTGTTTTTTCCTAATCAAATATGCTAACCATCTGCCAGATTTATTTGCATTAAAGAAACAGTTATGTTTTGCATATAGCAAATTAGTAGCTACCTGGTCTGACATCAGCATATTAAATTGCTCTCTTAATAAGATAATTGCTTTTTTAATCTTTTTGTCTCCTGGTTTTAGAATTAACTCCTGCTCTCTCTTCCTAATTTCTTCTTCAAGTTCAATTCTCTTTTCCCCCTGTTTATGTCTATGTAGTCTATTTAAATTTATCAGAACTCCTCTCATATACGCTATACTTGCGTCCCATACCATTTCCATAGATGTACCCTTATTCATATTAAAAACAAAGTATTCTCTTAACAATTTTTTTAATTCATTAATATTTTTCTCATATCTAAATACATTTTCATTCAATCTCCAAGTCCTTCTTGCTTACATCCCGAACCCCAACTCCATCCAAACCAGATTATGATCTGATAAGACTCTGGAACATATCTTCGTCTTCTTTACCCTAGAAAGCAAATCATTGGTTGTTAGTATGAAGTCAATCCTAGAAAAGGATTGGTGTCTATCAGAAAAAAATGTGAAGTTGTATTCTTCTGCATTCCTTTCTCGCCAGATATCTCTCAATTCAAAATCATCTATCATGTCAAAAAAGGACTTAGGTAGTTTCGCTCGCATTTGGATATTTTGCCGAAAAGCCTTCTTATCTTTCTTGATATCCATAACGCCATTCCAGTCGCCCAGTAATATACAGGATCTATAGTCCCAATGTACTAACTTAGCATGAAGCATTTTATAAAATTTATCTTGTTGTTGATTGGGAGCATATATACCCAATAGAAGTATCCTTTTCCCTTCTAATACCAGATCTATTGCAATATATCTTCCTTGGGAGTCTGCTTCAATTAATTCAGCTTTCATGTCCTTTCTTAAGTAGATAGCTATACCTTTTTTCTTCTCCGGAGCAGAAGCTATAAAGTGTTGTCCAAGTCTTGTATTAATCAAGTATTTCTGATCAGTTGATCTAATATGAGTCTCTTGCAGGCAAATTATGTCATTCTTGAATTGTTTCAGATAGTGATTTATTTTCTTCTTTTTCTGTGGGGAATTTAAACCATTAACGTTCCAGGTTAAGAACTTAGTTGTCATCTTTAGCTCCCTGAAGCTTTTTAAGAGCCATCTGGAAATCCTGAAGTTTGATTTTCGGCCTGGCTCCACCCATTGCTTCTAAACTAAGACCTGTAGCTTCTTGAATGGTAGCATGTGTTTGTTGTGAGGCTTGTTGCTTTTTTAATTCTTGTTCGCCTGGTGATCACGTGGGTTTGTCTTTGTTCCTTGGCTCCTTGTAACTCTGAGAGAGGGTCCGATCTTGTTGATCCTTCAGTAGCTTGCTGTCTATCCTGTCCTTCTTGTTCTCTTTCTCTGGGTCCAGGATGGAGGGGGATGTCCAGCCTTCAATATGTTATTGTAAAAATCTTCCATACTGATTTAAGACGGTATCTTTGGCCTTGAGAATTAGCTAAATTTAAGGTAGACCAGAACCTTGATATAAGATCTGCATAACTAACTGCAATTTTGGGACTGGACATTTAAGGAAGAACAAAAGACAAGATGGCTCCCTTCTCCACAGCAGCTGAAGTAGATAAATTTAAGGTGGACCAGAACTCTGAAAGAAAAACTGTACAACTAACTGTAACTTTGGAACTGGACATCATGGAATACTGGGAATTTGAAGAACTACATGAAATTATAAAAATATGCATAAATCATTAAAATCAAGCCTAAATATAATTCTGAACCAGGAGAAGCATGGATTTAAAGAAGAAGGGAAAGAAGAATGGGGGAAAGATAATGAAGGGGTAGAAATGATGGGAAATAAAAAGCAGACAAAAAACTCCATTGGGCTTGGCAGTGGTATAGGGAAAATGGTAAAGGGGGAATGTATCCCAACAAAAGGGAATAAAAAGCAGACAAAAGATGTTTTGGAGGTTGACAGTGGCGTAAGGAATATTGAAATAGGAGGTTATGCCCCAACAAAGAGAAATATAAAAGATTTATTTGACGGTGGAGTGGGGAAAATTGAAGAGTGTGGACATGTCAAAACAAAGAAAAGGGAGAAGGCAGGAACAGAGAAGTGGGACAAAAGACGTACTAGAAAAAATCAGACAACGAGAAATTGTTATATGGGAAAATATAAAGCTAATATAAGGAGTTTATTCCTAAATATGACAATAAAATTGAGTTGCTAACTGACTGAATATGATAATGGAAAGATAATTAAATAAAGGTCAAAATACATGAAATATGGAAAAATATGAAACTGATATGGGGAGATTGTAAAGCAGAGGTTTGTGATTCACTTTTTTACATGATAATTAAACTGAGTTGCTAACTGATTGAATATGACAATAGAAGGACAATTAAGCATGGGTTTAAATATATGAAACATAGATATATATAGAACCTTTAAGATGATGAATAAAGTAAGATGTGTACTGTTTGTACACATATATAATGGTACAGTTTGTGTACTGTTATATAGTAGATTAAGGGAATTGTAATGAACATTGAACAGTAAGGATTGCCATTTATAGGCAATTAAGGGTAATTTAATCCAAGATACGGAAAAATGGAGAGGGAATATGAAATATAGTTACAATGGGAAACTATTGAGATTTAAAGACAGAATCACAAATTGGATGTGTGTAAGGATGTATAATTATATAAATATAATAATGAGAATAGCTGGGAATTATAACCAGGTCTACATCTTGGCCAAAAATAGGCTGGGAGTGGGTGGGTGTGTTAAAAGCACAATGATTATATAAGTATACTTTTTTGTTCTCCTTTTTTTTAAAAAAAGAGGAAGATATATGTCAAAATTAAATATGTATATTGAAAAGGAATTATAAATACCATCAACATAAAATGGAACTCTCTCAGAAGCTGAAATACACCAAGTAAATGATATGAAGAATGTGAAGTAGAGGAAAGAGGTAAGGGAAGAAGAGAGGGAGAGGAGAGAGGTCAAGGGGGAGAGGAGGAGAGAACAAGCTTGCACTCAATCCCGACAAGACCGAGTGGCTTGTGTTTTTTCCCTCCCAAAATTGGCCTTGTATTCCATCTCTCAGGCTGGGGTGTGTGAAATTATACGCCTCTCAGACAGGGTTCACAATTTGGGAGTCCTCCTAGACCCACAGCTGACTTTAGAACACCATTTGTCGGCTGTGACCAGGGGGACATTTGCCCAGGTTCGCCTGGTGCACCAATTGCGTCCCTACCTGAACCGGGAGGCCGTCAGAACAGTCACTCATGCCCTTGTGACCTCAAGACTGGACTACTGTAATGCGCTCTACATAGGGCAGCCCTTGAAGAGCATTCAGAGCCTTCAACTTGTCCAGAATGCAGCCGCGCGAGCGATTGTGGGTGTACCCTGGTACACCCACGTTACACCTATCTTCCGCGAGTTGCACTGGCTGCCTATTAGACTCCGGACGCGTTTCAAGGTGCTAGTCATTACTTTTAAAGCCCTACATGGTATCGGACCTGGGTACTTGAGAGACCACCTCCTGCCAACTACCTCCCTTCAACCAATTAGATCCCACAGATTAGGCCTCCTCCGGATACCATCAGCCAGCCAATGTCGACTGGCAACCCCCCGGGGGAGGTCCTTTTCTGTGGCTGCTCCGGCCCTTTGGAACGATCTTCCCATGGAGATTCGGACCCTCACCACCCTTCAGGCTTTCCGCAAAGCCATTAAGACCTGGCTGTTCCGGCAGGCCTGGGGCTGATGAGTTCCCAGCCCCACTCGAATTGCTGATTGCTGTGTGGTTTTAACTTGTCTTTGTATCTTGTTTTGTTTGTTTTTGTATCCCCCCTTCCCATATGTCTGTTCGCTGCCCGAGTCCCTCCGGGAATAGGGCGGCATACAAGTCTAATAAATGAAATGAAATGAATGAAATGAGAAAGGAGGAGTGGAAATGGGAGAGAGGAAGGGGAAGTAGAGAAGAGAAGGATGACAGAGGGAAGAAAGGAAGTAGGGAGGGGGAGGAGAAAGGGAGAAGAAAGTTTTGGGAGTTGATGGTAAGGTGAATTGATATAAACATTTAATAATACAGTATGATGTTGACTATGTAATAGTATATATGTGATTATATGTTATGAAAATGGAAAAATAAAAAAACTTTAAAAGAAAAACTTCCTGGGATTTGCTAACTTCTATAGGCAATTCATTCTGGCTTTTGCAGAAGTCACCCTGCCCTTGAATAAACTGTTAAAAACAGGGCCATCCCCTACAAAGCCAAAGCCAAAGCCAAATCAACCTATTGGATGGACAATAGACTATCAAAAAGTGTTTGAAAAATTAAAACAGCTCTTGGCCAAAGAACCCATTCTGCAACACCCCGACTCAGAACAGCAATTCATAATCCAGGCAGATTCCAGTGATGTGGTTGTAGTGGCAGTGCTGTTGCAAAACAACAACAACTGATAGAGATACGCATGCGCTGGAAGATGGCTGCCGAGTTTTCTCGCTCCGGCTCGGGTTGCTGAAACTTGCGTGGGAGAAGGTGGAATCCTGGTCCAGGAACCTGATTCCGTGCGCGAAAGGAGTAAGAACTCCCCAGGATACCCGGGCCAGCAGCGGACTGAGGAGACTTGCCTCCCCAGAGCTGCTAGGCTCGGAAGACGCGGACGATGCGGGGCGACCGAAAAAAAGCGCTGGGACTGGGCGGAGGCGGAGGCTGCCGGCACTTTAGATGCGGCTGGGGGAAGTTGCCGATACTGGCGTGGCCTACTTGTGCGACCTGGAGACGCTGCTACCGGGAGGAGTTCGGAGTTGAGCTAGGAAGAACTTGGACAGTCCCAGGTGGCCTTCGGTGGTGCCAAACGCCCTTCCCCCCTCTTGCATGAACGGTAGCTTGACTGCTGGCGCTGTTGGACGCCTCCCCCCCCGGCACACGGGCGACGGTTTTGGAGTTTGTCGGCGTTGTCGGGCGCCCCCCCCCCACACAGACCACAGCCTCTCAGCGTGTCACAAGCTGGGACGACGGTGGCAGCCACTTCAGACAACTTGTAGCTTGAATTGGTGTGAGTGAGTGGGGGGTGGCGCTAGCGGATGGCGAGCATTTTTTCTCGATCTGTGAGAGACTAAGATTAAGATCTGGGCTTATATTAGACCAGCACCCCATTAAAGAGGGAGTGGTTGAACTTTTTACATCTATTCGACTGAGTCTGGTGGCTGGTCTCCGGCCACCTTAATCCTCTAGCTTCTTCCCCCCCCTTCTTTTTGGTGCACCCCCCCCTCTCTGCTCGCTGTTGCGGGTGGCATATGGACGATGGCGGCATCTCTTAAGACCTTTTGGAACTTACAACACCCTCTGACTATGCCCACCCGGTTGCCCAGCTTGCGGGAACCTTTGGGGACCGTTTCGGACTACCATCACCATCCTGCCATCAGATGGAAAAACTATAAGAGGAGACCTTGGACCTTTAGACTTTGGACTTACACTGCTATACCCCCGTATCCCATGGCTGGTGCACAGCTACCTGAACTTCATTTTTAACGACTGCGTAATCTCTCTCTTTTCCTTTCTTTTTCTCTCTTCTCTTTTTTCTTTCTTTTGTATGGGATATGCATGAGATATGCGTGTGATTGAGTGAATGATCCCACTTTTACTACCCATTATTGTTGTATCTTTTTTGTGTTTTAATTACTACGTGGGGACTGTTTGAGTGTACGGATGAGTGTGTTTGATTCGGAGGGCCTGCCGGGGAACGCAGGAGCCATAGGGGTGGTTGAGGGAACCACGGACACGGGAGTGGGCCAGGGCATTACGGTCGTAACAGGGAGGGGAAGATATGGCGGGGACTTTAGGGCTGGCCATTACCGGGGAAGGAGGGCTCGCTACGTCATAGAGATCCCTCCTTCCGGCCCTATGAGTCCCACTCCAAGGCCAGATGGCATGAGTAATGAGGACCCTGGTATCAGGCTGTTGTCGCTAAATGCCAGGTCTGTAGTTCATAAGGCTCCCCTCATCCGGGACTTAATTTTAGATGAGAGGGCAGACCTGGCATGTATTACTGAAACCTGGCTGGGCCCAGAGGGAGGAGTCCCCCTCGTAGAGATGTGCCCAGAAGGTTTTCAGGTGCTTCATCAGCCGAGAGCCCAGGGAAGGGGTGGAGGTGTGGCTATTGTTATCCGAGAGTCTCTAGTACCTCGTAGGATCCCTGCTCCGGAGCTTGTCGGGTGTGAGTCCCTGCTGGTGAAGTTGGACCTCAAGGGTCAAGTGGGTTTGCTGTTAACGTACCTGCCTCCTAACAGCATTGCAGCAGCCCTCCCCTCGCTCCTCGAGTCGGTAGCCGAGCTGGCAATTGAGTTCCCCAGGCTTATGGTTCTGGGGGATTTCAATTTGCCTTCGCTCGGTGAACACTCTGATGGAGCGCAGGAGTTCATGGCTTCCATGACAGCCATGGGCTTGACCCAGGTAATTCGGGGCCCAACCCATTCAGCGGGTCACACACTCGACCTCGTATTCCTCTCGGAGCAGTGGACTTGTGATCTTGGTCTGAGGGGTAATGAGATCATACCCCTGTCGTGGTCAGACTATTGCCTACTGAGGCTTGACTTTCGGAGGCCAAACCTCCGCTGTAGGGAGGAGGAACCGACCAGATGGTTCCGCCCCAGGCGACTTATGGATCCCTTGAGGTTCCAGACGGAGCTTGGGGCTATTCCTGATACTCTCGCCCACAGTCCGGTGGAGACCCTGGTTGCTGTCTGGAACTCGGCAGCGACGGGGTCCCTTGACCGGATTGCGCCCGCTCCGAGGCTGTGGATCCAGGAGACCCCCTTGGTTCACCGAGGAACTCTGGGAGAGGAAGCGCCAGAAGAGACGCCTATAGCACTCGTGGAGATCCAACAAATCCGAATCGAGCCGAGCACTTTTAACATCGTGCATCAAGGATTACATCAGGGCAATTAGGACGGCAAAAAGATCTTATATTGCCACCTTGATTGCCTCTGCCGAGTCCCGCCCAGCCGCCCTGTTTAGGATAACCCGTTCCCTCCTAAATAGGAGGGATACAGGGGACCCCTTGCAGGGTAGGGCTGAAGTGTACGTCCAGTTCTTGGCGGACAAAGTTGCTCGGTTTCGGTCGGAGTTGGACTCCGATTCTGCAGATCCAGCCGAGGCACAAGGGGATAATCTGGTAGACCATCGCTGGGTTGAGTTTCAGGATGTTGCCCCTGGGGACGTGGACAAGGCCATGAGAGCTGTGAGTGCCTCCACATGTGTACTGGACCCGTGCCCCTCCTGGCTGGTTGTCAACAGCAGGGAGGTGACACGGGGCTGGATCCAGGCAGTTGTTACTGCCTCCCTTCGGGAGGGGGTCTTTCCCCCCGCACTCAAAGCGGCGGTGGTGAGACCCCTCCTGAAGAAACCATATTTGGATCCAGCCGTTCTTAACAATTACCGTCCAGTCTCCAACCTCCCCTTTGTGGGGAAGGTTGTTGAGAAGGTGGTGGCCTTTCAGCTCCAGCGGGCCTTGGAGGAAGCCAGCTATCTTGACCCATTCCAGTCCAGCTTCAGACCTGGCTACAGCACAGAAACCGCTTTGGTCGCATTGACCGATGACCTCTGGAGAGCCAGGGATCGAGGCCACGCCTCCATCCTGGTTCCCCTTGACCTCTCAGTGGCTTTCGATACCATCGACCATGGTATCCTTCTGCGACGACTGCGAGATGTGGGGGTGGGAGGCACTGTTTTGCAGTGGTTCTCCTCTTACCTCTCAGACAGGTTGCAGTCGGTGTTAGTTGGGGGGCAGAGATCGAACCCTAGGCCCCTAACATATGGGGTGCCACAGGGTTCGGTCCTGTCTCCCCTACTTTTCAACATCTACATGAAACCGCTGGGCGAGATCATTCGGCGGCACGGGATAAAATACCACCAGTATGCGGATGATACCCAGCTATATCTGTCCGCCCCGTGCCAACTCAATGAAGCGGTGGACGTGATGAACCAGGGACTTGAAGCTGTTAGGGACTGGATGAGGGCTAACAAACTTGTGCTCAACCCAGATAAGACCGAGTGGCTATTGTGTTTCCCTCCCACCAACTTGGCAAATATTCCATCTCTCAGGCTGGGGGGTCAAACATTATACCCCTCAGACAGGGTCCGCAACTTGGGAGTCCTCCTGGACCCACAGCTGACTTTCGAACACCATTTGTCAGCTGTGACCAGGGGGGCATTTGCCCAGGTTCGCCTGGTGCACCAGTTGCGCCCCTACCTGAACCGGGAGGCTCTCACAACAGTCACTCGGGCCCTTGTGACCTCTAGGCTGGAGTACTGCAATGTGCTCTACATGGGGCTGCCCTTGAGGAGTATTCGGCGACTTCAGCTAGTCCAGAATGCAGCCGCGCGAGCGATCATGGGTGCACCTCGCTTCGTATTGTACAGTTATCAAGAAAATTATACAGAGCCTGTTTGCAACCAGGGGAATCTGTGGAACAGCATTTTGTTAAAATGCAAACTTTATTTGTGGAGTTACAACAGTGTCCAATGGAGATTCCTGAATCTCAAAGAGTCCAGTTGGTGTTAAACAGTCTTGAAAAAAGTGGGACATTGTTTCTGCAGTGTTTGAATGCAAACCAGAGCAGGAACTGTGTTTGGAGGCTTTAAAGGCTTGTTTGATTGCTGAGGAGCAGAAACACCATTATAGAAAAAGCCACAAATTCCTGAAGTGGGGGCCCAATGAGCAGAGATATAAGAGCAGAGGAAAATTCCATAGACTGGCTATCTCCAGAGAAGAAAAAATCAGCAGTAAAGATCAGATTACAGCCCAGCAAACATTTTCTACTAAGAAAGAAACAGCCCAGCAACAGAGGTGGTGCTTCATTTGTGGTGAAACACATTTAAAGAAGGACTGTTTGCAAAGAAAAAGCTGTTTTCAAGGCAGAAAGGCTACAGATGGACAAATTGCTGTTGCAAAAGTTAGCTATTGCAATAGCAGAGACAAATGGTTAATAGACAGTGGTGCAAAACTAACAATTGTTAATAATTCTAAATTGTTTTACAGAATGCTTCTGGAGATGCAATAGCCTTGGAAGAGGCAGTGTGCAAATTCCATATCTGGAAACGAGGTTTAATGATATTTTATGTGTGCCTGAAATGGAGCATAATTTAAGTGTCCCTAGTTTAGACAAGCAAGGATTTGAGACCACATTTGTAAATGGAAGGTGTGTCATAAAGAGAAATGGGAATGTATGTGAACAGGCCATAAAGGAGGATACTCTTTATATGTTGCAGGGACAAAAGATTCAATGTGCCTAAACATTTGGGAATGTGACACATGATTCACGTGTTCATCTCTTGCACAGAAAGCTTGGCCATGCCAGCTTCAGAGTTTTGCAAAAGGATGGACCAGTGTGCAGAATAGTTAAATTTAAAGGGACGTGTTGAAAGAAATGTCCTTCTGGGTTCAGCTGCAAGAGGGGAAGAAGACACTGGAGACATGGAGACTCCTTGGAAAGATGGTTTATTGTTGGACAGGACCACATGGCTTGAGCCCTGAACAGAAAAGGTGATCACATGCTTCAATGTTGATGGAGAAGAAGAGAGAAGGGCTGAGGAAGGGGCTTGCTAGGCTTTTTATACCCTGTTTAGTCCCACCTCTCTGTTTCCTGTTCCTGTGTAAGAAATGTATTCTGATTGGTTGTCAGACTCCCATGGTGCCATGCAGGGGGCTACTCTCTAGGCTGTGTTTTGAATCCAAGTATAGATGAGGTCTCAGATGCCATGTGGAGAGTTGAGTAATATCCCTTCCCCCTGCAGCTGCAGTGGAGAAGTCTTTATTATGTAAAGTGGGCTAGCCTGGCCTTCTCAATGGCCTATTGACAAAGTGTGGATGGGCAGGAAGCTACAGGCAACTATTCTGTCTTTTAAAGCATGTTTCTTTCTTTTCACATCCAGATAAATATTCTGCCTTTTCAATATTTCCTAGATATTTCATTTTTCTGGGAGAGGGCTGGATGATAACTTCCCACAGATGTAAGGCATATTTGGACTGTGCAGTATGTAAGTCATCAAAGTCCAAGGCATTCCCAGTAAGCAAAAGTAGCACAAGGTAGACAACCAGAGCTCTAGAGCTGGTACATGCAGATTTGATTGGGGCAATGCAAGCCAGTTGGGGAGGGCTAAGTATGCACTGGTCATTGTTGATTACTACAGCAGTTTTGGGTTCTGCTATTTACCAAAGAGTAAAATAGAAGTGCTACAGAAATTACAGCAATGGGTAAGCTTTGTGGAAAGGAAATATAAGCAAAAGGTATGTCAGCTGCAAACTGTCAGCAAGTTTTCAACAATGGTTGGGACACACAGACACACAAGTCTGTACACAGCAGCTGAGAATAGTGTTGCTGAGAGATGGGATGGAGTCTTACAAATCATGAAGGACTTACTGCTGGGGGATTCTGGTCTGAGCAGGTCATATTGGGGTGAAGCCATCTTGATTGCTAAATATCAATAGGCTGTGGAGTTCCTCCATTAATGATGCTCCATATGCAGTGCTATATAGGATAAAACCATCTCTGGCACATATAAGAGTTTTTGGAAGCTATGCGTGGGTGCATATTCCAAAGTCAAGTAGGAGAAAGGGACAACCAAAGGCTAGAAAGCTCACATTTATGGGCTATGAGCCTGGTTCAAAAGGCTATTGTTTTAATAATGGAAGCAAGAGAATAATGATTTCCAGGTTGGCTAGCTTTGCAGAGCAAAATTGGAACAGAATTGATGTAAATTTTGGAATGCCTCACTTAGTGATGGTGATTCACTTAGTGACAACAACTCACTTAGTGATGGTGTCAGCATTCAGGGAGGAGAAGCTGAACAAAATATGAAGCAAGAGAGGGTAGAAACACAGGAGCAATCAATGCCAGGTCAGAGAGATGGAACAAGGGGATTCCATCTGAAAGGTATTCTGCTAGTAAGGTGTGTTATGGTATGAGCCAAGGAACTATAAGGAAGTTTTGACATTACCTAAAATAGAACAAGTAAAGTGGAAAGAAGACATGGACAAGGAAATGAAATCCATGGGTGAACATAACATGTTCACTTCTATCACTTTGCCACAGAGTAGCAAAGCTGTAGGATGCAAGTGGGTACACAAGAAGAAAGTACTACCCAATAATGAGATACAATATAAAGCAAGGTTAGTGGCACAAAGTTTTTCACAGATGAAAAATATGCACTGTGATGAGGTATTCATGCCAACAGTAAAGAGTGAAAGCATAAGGTTGGCACTAGCATTGGCAGCAGCACATGACCATAAAATTTGGCATTTTGACATAACCACTGCATTCCTTAATGCTGAGTTAGAGGAAGAAATTTACATGGCTCAAGCACCAGGGTATGAAAGTAAAAAGCCTAACACAATGTATAAATTAAACAAGGCCATTTATGGGCTGAAGCAGTCAGCCAGGAATTGGAATATCTGTCTAGATAATTCATTGATAGGTCTTGGGTTCAAGAGTTGCAAGGCTGATGATTGCATATAAACCGGAAGGTTACAAGGTGGGGATTGTTAATTATTAGCATTTGTGGATGATCTTTCTTTCATCGCAAAGGATATATCACAGTTAAAAGAATTTGCTAATAAGTTAGAGAAGAAATTTGAACTAAAAAATTTGGGATAAATAAAAAATTATTTTGGTGTAGAGATACAAAGAGCTGTTGCCCCCGTCTCGAATGGTATGACTATTGTGTGTTTTAAATTATGCATTGTTATGTGTTGTTTTTTAATTTTTTGTCTGTATCCCCCTTCCCTGGTTTGAGTTGTGAGCCGCCCTGAGTCCCCTTCGGGGGAAAAGGGCAGCATATAAATATAATAAACAAACAAACAAACAAACAAAAGACTGAGAAAGGTGGTTATGTTCTCAGTCAAAGAAGAAAAAGTAAACAGTTGTTGGAGAGATATAATATGAAAGATTGTAATACTGCTTCAACACCTATGAGTACAGATTTGCATAACAGTTTGGGTGAGGACGAAAGTGAAGCCTGTGATCAAGATATATATCAGTCAGCAATAGGGAGCCTGTTATATCTGTCACAGTGGTCCAGACCAGGCCTAGCTTGTGCAGTAAGTGTTTTGAGTCTCAACTGCTGCACCAATGCAATTGCATTCGATGGGAATAAAAAGGATTCTCAGGTATTTGAAAGGAACTGTGAATGTGGGTCTTCAAATACAAGTATCTGAAGAATATTAATTGAATTTATGTCTATTCCAGTTATGAAGGGAGGCATGTCAGAGTATGAATATTCATAGACTGGAATAGATCAGCCAATGAATAGGCATAGCAACTGGGTCAGCCAATAAGGGCTGTTTTGAAAACACAAACTTAAGCTTGGAGTCTGGCCATGGCTTACCTGAAAATTGAAACTGATTTCTGTCTACTCTGAACTCTGAAATGAAACTGTTCTCTCCTGCTTGCGTTCTGCTTGTAACTTCTACCACGTTGAAAGCAGGGATGAAATTCAGCAGATTCTGATAGGTTCTGGAGAACTGGTAGCGGAAATTTTGAGTAGTTCAGAGAACCAGCAAATACCACCTCTGGCTGGCTCCAGAGTGGGGTGGGAATGGAGATTTTGCAGTATCCTTCCCCTCAATGCCCACCAAGCCATGCCCACAGAACCAGTAGTAAAAAATTTTGAATTTCACCACTGGTTGAAAGAATCTATTATTGGTATTGTACATTTATTCATCTGTTATTATGTATATAAAGAAGTTAATGAATCCAGCTAAATCAGTTTTCTGTGTGTGCTTTCTGGATTTGATTTTTCTGCAACAAATTCTGACAGTGTGTTCTCATTATTTAGCTTTGTTACCATAGCAGGATTTTTTTTAATTTTATGAGTATATAGCACACACTTACTTCTATGTCATACTAGCTTTTGTGAGGGAAAACCTAATGTCTTTCATATCCACCAAAACTGGTCTTCAGAAGTTATGACTTGTCTGTAAAGAATTACTTGTACAGTAGATTCATAAATAATAGGATAGAGATCATTAATAAGAATTGCTGCCGTAGATGGAAATTTGTCATACTCCATTCTGGTATCAGCAATGATAAAAATATATTCATTGTTTGATTCTTGGATAAGAACGTAAAAAGTGATGTAACAAATATATTGCTGAAGCAAACATTATCTGGCTATATGAGAATATAAAACTAGGTAGTATTCATTTGTGAAATATTTTTAAATTCATGAGTTGGAAAGTGCAACATAAATGAAACAAACTATATTGCAGATTATAGAATAATAACTCATGAGAATTATACTGTTTGTTCTTTTGCCCTAATTTACATGGTTTGTGAGAATAAGATATTTTGTTGCTAAAAGTGAAAAGCCAGTTTTCTTTTAGAAAAATTTTCTTTTGTATAAGCAATAGACACAATATTTTCTTAACAGTTTAGCATACAGTCTGATAAACTTTCTCTCATTTCAGTTTGGTATTCATCCAATTGAAGATCTCTTCAACGATTTGCAAGATGGTCGAAAGCTTTTGGAGCTCCTGGAAGGTCTTACAAATCAAAAACTTGTATGTTTATATCTATCTACTACCTCAGAAAATTTTGCAATGCTTCTGCATATAAAATTTGTTGTAAAATTAGTATTTGTGGACCTTGTAGCTGTAAATATTTTAAAATATTTTATAAACATATAAAGAATACTGTATATTACAATTTGTGTAAGTTGCTGATGTTTTGAATTTCTGTAAGGTTCCAGCAGTTTCCTTGAGCCACGGAAATGCCAAAGAAAATGAGACTCGAGACGAGGCTTGCAAAAATATCTGCTTTTATTTATGGCCATAGCAAAAACTGGGTGACAAAACTATATCCAAAACATACAAACAAATGATTGATTCATATTGATTCATATACTCCTTCATTACTCCCTTTTTATTTTAGGACAGGTTGCTATCTCTCAACAATGAAGTAGGGGGAGCATATTCTTTAGGGATGGTACTAAGATCCATGATATTAGCTGGGCGACCGGGGGTGGCAGAGTTCACCAAGGAGGCGATGACAGTCAGAAACAGTAGACTGAACTATACGCTGGAGAAGATGGATGAGACAAGGAAGGAAAAGGAGACCTCCAAAGTCCAACAAGGGGAAAAAATCCTTTTCCAGTTAGAGAACTTATTAGCAAACCAGTTAAACTTGATAGCACTAGTGCAAGTTTGTACAGGGACATGAGCGAATTTCCTCATCCGAGTAGTAATTTCCTCAATAGTTTTTCCTTGGTCATCAATCTGTAAACATAATTTGTGAGATAAACCAATCATGTAAAACAAAGGTATTCTGGGATATTGTTGCTTTAAAAGTTAGAGCACTAGCAGTTGCATTAGTTATTATTGCAAGCATTGGCTGTAACCTTATATTTCTATTCAGCATATACACCTGCTACATACCATCGACTAGGCACATAGGCAAATCTTATAAGCCATCTGGAACATGCTAATTAAGAGTTACCACATCTGTCCATTACCCATGCCATCTGGTTATATTTACAAGTGAGTTACTAGGTTGTGTCAGGTTAATTCCAGACTGTAAGGTGACAGTAAGCCAAGAAAACAGCCTTGCTTGGAATGTATGATATTTCACACTTGTCATTGCATTACATTCTTATCCTGTTTGTCCTGTGCATAAGAAATTTATTACCAAACATCGAACCATTGCATTATATCAATACATTTTATATCTTCAGGGATTATGATATCACTATTTCTTAGGGCTACTGTAATCAGGTCAGGTTGATCTGATTCAATGTCCCAATATATATGAATTTTATATGGGAGCAATCACAATTACAATGTCCTACTATTCCCCACAGGTGTGTATCAGTTTATAAGTACAACAATAATAACAGGAATATTCAGTGATACAGTTACAATCACAAAATCAACACAATCTGTAGAGTGCAAAGTTGTACAGCTGCTTTTAAGATCTTCAGGTGGAATAGAAGAAGCCACCACTCAGGCTGGAAAGACCAAAAGTTGCTACTCCTGCAATGAGGAAAAAAATTACAAGCAAAATCTGTGCATACCACCCAGTGACGTGCGGTGAGGGTTACCGTTGGTGACGCAAGAGCGCAGCAGCAGCGAGAAGCAACGTCCCCGCTGCTGTGTCCGACAGGCATCTCGCGTTTATGGCGGACATAAACGCAAGACGCTTGTCGGACACAGCGGCGGGGATGTTGCTTCTCACCTCTGCCGCCTCTCCCCCCGCCTCCTCCGTCCCCGCCGCAGGACTTTCCAAAAGACTCAGGCCACTGAAAGTCAGTGTCTGACTTTCTACGGAGAAAGGCACGTGGAAATCCACAATTGCAACCTGACACGTGCTACCGGCAGAGCAAGGACTCCGGGGAGCTTTTTCACCTCCCCCAATTGACCTGGGGGAAAAAACCAGGTTGGGCAGAGGCCCGGGGTTCAACCCTTCAGGATTCCCTGTAGCCTCGTCGGAATGGAGCGCTAACCTCGAAGCTGACTCTGGGTGCTACCGAGGAGCAGCAGAGCCGGGAGCAGCAGCTGCCACCCGCAGGCACGGCCGCCCATTTCCCTGCGATATGGCTGGAGTGGCTCCACAGGTGGAAGGGCGGGAAGTCTCAGGCTCCGGAGATGCCTTTTGTTGCCGCTTTCTACTCTACTCCACCGTGCCTGCCCCTTCTTGTCACCTGCCCTTATCTCTGCCGCCCTCTGCAGTACGTGAGCCTTCCAGCCCTTGGCAAGCCGCAGGTTGGGCGGAAACCATTCCCACGAGGATGGGGTCCTTCCCTGAGGCTTGGGTGCTCTGGGGTGTAATCTGGCTCGGCCGCCATTCAGCGAAACGTCTCCTGATTTGTTTCGCTGCCCATTTTAATGTTTCGCTGAATGGCGGCCGAGCCGGCATGGCTTTAAAAAATAAATAAAATAAAATAAAATATAAAAAATGAAAAATAAAAAATAAAAAATAAAAAATGAAAATAAATGTGCCAGCCTGCGCGCCAGCAGAGGTGGGTAAACACACACACACACACACACACACACACACCACACACCACACACATAATAAAAACAAATTACAATTACTTACATTACAAATAAATGGAATTCCTCCCCCCTGCGCCCACCCTCTGACCCACATACCTTCCAGCTGCGTCAAAAATGCTAGATTTGGTCTAGCCGGGGCCAGGCAGGCTAGGCTAGTTGCTGCTAGAGTCACTACGTGGATGACTCTGCTTAAACGTTTTAATAAAGCCTCTAAACAAAGTGCCTTCTGCAGGAGGAGGCGGGAGAATCACATGCCTCATTTGCATACGGAATTCTTCGCTTTTTAATCCTTGGTTAACTCGTAAAAGGTGAAAAATTCCTTATGCAAAGGAGGCCCCGAGTTCTCTTGTCTCCTCCTATAGTTAACACTAAGCAGACACCAAGCCACTGTGACTTGGAATCTGGTAGCAACTACCTTGGCTTTAATTATTTAAAAAAAAATCTTTAAAATTCTTTCCTTTTCCTGAGGAGACTGGTGAGGCCCCGCCTCCCCTGCCTCTAGTGACTGCACGTCCCTGATACCACCATGACTACATCAGTTTTTGGAAATGTTCATTCTCAGTGGGTCTTCTCCAGGAATCACTTTGTACTTGTAGTGATTTGCCTTTTGTCTCCACTTTGGGCTGTTGCTTCAGTGGTTAGCAGGGCTTAGTAGACTTGGCCAAGGTTTTTCTCATGTCAGGTTTTATCAGGATGCAATCACTAGGCTTGAACTTATGAACAGCAACATTGAGAGGTTGGGTTTTAGCTAGGTGTCCTGTATTTCTGAGGTAAGATAAAGAAGAGGAGAGGCCAAGTATACAGTCCCTTACAGACATATCTTTAGTCTCATATTGTGGATTTTCCCCCATTCTGTCCAAGTGTGGAAATCCAAACATTATTTCAGAAGGCAGACAATTTTGCATTCCATGGAACATGACAGTCCCACTGCCTCTATGATTGATTTTACTTTTGCAGTAAAATGAGTAAATTTCACATACTTGTCACAATTCACAGCATCCAGAAATTTCCAAAAACAAATCACATTATACCTTAGCCCCATGTGCCATAAATGTCCAACAACCAAATGTTCAAAAGGAAAACACCTTTACAGCAGCACAACACATATACATATTATAATAGAACAAATGTCTATTAAATAACAAGTTTCTACTTAATGCGATAATACTCATTACTTTTTATTTATTACTGTTCCCTTCATTTTTCTCAATAGAGCTGGAGATAGCATCCACTTATGGGTTAACCCTGTCCGTTCTCCTATTGGACTAAGTCTGATTAATAATTAATTAGCCGCATATATAACCCATCTCTGTGAGTGACTCCACCCATCTTTTTGACTCAGTCCACTCTGGACAGTAGTATTATCCAGTATCTGATCTTCTTCATTAGCAAAATTGTTTTTAACAGGAAAAGTGAGTAACAGAGCCTTGGGGCTATTGAAGAGAGAGGCTCATTAAGCAGTTAAAGGCAGAGAAGGCACCAGGCACAGATGGCTTGACAGTGGCTTACTATAAAAATCTACAGTTAGAAATGGTAGAACCTCTTAAGGAACTATTTAATAAGATTCAAATGGAAGGTAAGGTGCCCCCATCTTGGAAGACAGCTTTTATATCCCTGATACCCAAAGAAGATCAAGATATTACTCAACCAAAAAACTATAGACCTATATCATTACTTAATGTAGATATAAAATCTTTACCAAAATACTAGCAAATAGGTTAATGTTGGTTATTCAACAATTGATACACAGTGATGCACAGTGATCAAACAGGTTTTATTCAAGGGAGACAAATGAAAAGTAACATAAGACTAATTATTAATGGACTAGAATACTTGGGAAAGAACAATCAAATTCCTGCTGCGTTCATATTTTTGGATGCTGAGAAAGCCTTTGATCGAGTTAACTGGCAATTCCTGTTGAAAACATTGCAAAAAATGCAAATAGGAGAAAGTTTTTTACAATCAATCAAAGCAATATATCAACAGCAAACGGCTCAAATTATAGTCAATGGAAGTTTAACAGACTCTTTTCAAATTGCAAAAGATACAAGACAGGGTTGTCCCTTGTCTCCACTATTGTTTATTATAACTTTGGAAGTATTGCTGAACAAAATACGGGGCTTGGACAGTCTAAAGGGAATTAAGATTAGGCAGCAAGAATGCAGAGTGCGTGACTTGGTTATAATATTGGATCAACCGCAGGAATCTAGTATGATCTTAATGAATACGATTAATCAATATGGTCAAGTGTCTGGCTTTAAAATAAATTTAGGGAAAACAAAAATACTAGCTATAAATATGAATACTAAACAAAAGGAAGAACTAGGAGGAATGATAGGATGTGAAATAGTCAAAAAGGTCAAATATCTGGGAGTTAATATTTTAACCTCAAATGGGAAATTATATAAGTATAATTATGAACCACTTTGGCATAGTATACAGACAGAGATGAAAAAATGGGACAAGTTGCAGTTATCTTTGTTGGGAAGAATAGCAGCAGTGAAAATGAATATCCTACCCAAATTTTTATTTCTTTTCCAAATGTTACCTATGCTTTAAAAAGATGCAAATTTGCTAGAATGGCAGAAGGGAATTAATAAATTTGTATCGGCAGGAAAGGAGCCGAGAGTAAAGTTAAAAATAATGCAAGATGTGTGTGAGAGGGGAGGTTTGAAATTACCCAACCTAAAATTATATTATGATGCAGTAGTATTATCTGTAATCAGTGATTGGATTGATTTAACTAATGATAGGATACTTAATATCGAGGGACATGATTTGGTATATGGTTGGCATGCTTGCCTGTTATACAACAAAAAAGTGGACATAAATTTTAAAAGTCATATTTTAAGGAATGCTTTATTGCGGGTTTGGAAAAAATATCAATACAAATTAAATGACAAGATACCCATGTGGGCAATTCCTAGACACACAATAGAAAATATGAACATAGCACAAAAACAGGATAGAATTACTTACAGACAGCTTCTTACCCTAGAAAGGGGGGTATTACAACTAAAACCCTTAGATGTATTAAAAGAGGAAAAGGTAATTCAAACGTGGTTCCAGTACGGGC
Organism: Thamnophis sirtalis; assembly: GCF_051295495.1. Classification (NCBI taxonomy): domain Eukaryota; kingdom Metazoa; phylum Chordata; class Lepidosauria; order Squamata; family Natricidae; genus Thamnophis; species Thamnophis sirtalis. The sequence goes on from NW_028261388.1 coordinate 64,126,761, forward strand.
AGTTACAGACAATGTTCCCTCTAATTTTTTTTCAGTGTGAGCGGAAAAGTATAGTGTTTGAGCGGCACAGTTTCATGCCTGAGCACCTAAGAGAGCCACAGTTTGAACTGCTGTCACGTCTGCTGGACATTTGCGCAACATACCAAGCGTCAAGCGCCGATTGCTAGCGAGGTTTCAGCCTGATGAATGCCAGGCATGAAAAGTGCCACTCAAAGACTATACTTTTCCGCTCACCCTGAAAAAAAAAAGGCTCTCTGCTCAGCTTTTAGATTGTTAGACTGGCTAGAGAGAGACATGGCACCAACAGGGTCCTGGCCTGGGTCCTGGCATTTTGCAGGCAACCTGTCCTCTCACATTCCTTTGGAATGCAACCCATCACATGTGAATTAGATTTTGCCAATTATCCTATTAAAAGATAACGCTATTATTCTAAAATACGACTAACTCGATATTAAAAACTGTAAATATGTAATGCTGATAAATAATAGCAGTAATTGTTATTTAGTATGATTAAAATCAGTATTGATATATCAATATAATATCTATCGAAATTGACAATATACACTAAAATAACAATACAAATATATAATGTGGAATATAAATGTAATAAATATAATATATAAATGCAACATAAATGTAATAAAATAATTTATCATGAAACTCTCCCCCTTTAAAGTAGTAAGATCAATTAAATAGTCTAGCAAGTTTGGACAATATGCTATATGTTATGTTACTTAAGAATATATATACCTCAGAATCAGATACAACATCCACATCATTTCCAACAGAGTCAATAAAATCATATGCCATGCCAAAACTATTTTAAATAAAGATATGAAATTAATCAAGTATTGCATTTATTTTTCAAAATGAATGTACAATTTTTTTATTATTTAAGTTTTGTACCCTATATTTTCTAACTAACGTTAACTTTAAAAAGACGTTACATCAGACTACAATACAAGTAATTAAATGAAGACTAAAATAAGTGTTTTGGCATATTGAGCTTTTTATATTTCTTTCTTATATTGCTTCCTTAGTTGAGAACTTGCTCCTCAGCTTACTTACGCATTAACTGTTTGTTGCTTTTATGGTTTATTCATTCACTGCTCCATCTTCAGTTTTTTTCACAGGGGGCAGGGCTTCCTTCCTCCCTCCCTTCCTTCCTTCCCTCCCTCCCTCCTTCCCTCCACTCCTTTGGCCACCAATTTTGATCCAATTCTCTCTCTCTCTCTCTCTCTCTCTCTCTCTCTCACACACACACACACACACACACACACACACGTTCTTTGTGTGGGGGGTTAATTACTCTGCCTCACTGCGCAAAGTCGGCTCAGCATGTGTTCGGCCCCCACTTATGCCGAATCAAATCCACGGCCGGCGGGACCAGGGGGTTGCATTTCAAAGCCGCCAGTCCTCTTGCTTCTTCTCTTTCACCAGCAAAGCTCCCGCTGGCGCCTCCTCCCATGGCAGTGGTGCCACTCCCTCCACGCGGAGCCCCTGAGCTGGCTCCCGCGTTATCCCTCCCCCTTCCTCCTCTGCCGTGCTTTTGAGGCCGCGGGAGCTAGTAGGAAAGCGGCGGAGGTGGAGTCAGCTGGGCTCTGGGTTACCCCTGCCGTCGCCTCCACCTCCGCCGCTTTCCTACTAGCTCCCGCGGCCTCAAAAGCATGGCAGAGGAGGAAGGGGGAGGGATAACGCGGGAGCCAGCTCAGGTGCTCCGCGTGGAGGGAGAGGCACCACTGCCATGGGCCGGGAAGCCAGCGGGAGCTTTGCTGATGACGGAGAAGAAGCAAGAGGACTGGCGGCTCATCAAAACAAGACTGGGGAGGTCCTTTGCGGGAGGCCAGTTCTAGCCGCCTGCAAAGGACTTCCCCACGTTTGCTTTGGTAGAAATCTCTGCGCGGCAGTTAGAAACTTCTGCGCGGGGATTTCTTTCCATGTGCGCGGCCGCGCACGCGCGCACCTTAGAGGGAACAGTGGTTACAGGCCAGGTGGAAAACAGATCAAAAAATTGGTTTCATGCAAGTTGAGGATAATCTATTTAAACAAATAAGAGATCAAAGTTTAATGCATATAAAGAGGATATATAATGTATTAATACAAATGGATTCCGAAACAGAATTAGTTAAAGATTGTATGATAAAGTGGGCTCAAAATATTGAAGAACCAATAATGTTGGACACATGGGAAAGAATCTGGGTAAGAAATGTGAAATTTACACAAGCCCAAAATCTGAGAGAAAATTTTTACAAGATGTTCTATAGATGGCATTTAGATCCTAAAAAGTTGGCTTCTATGTATTCGAATTTACAACCCAAATGTTGGAGATGTGGTTCTCTCGATGCTACATATTTCCATATATGGTGGACTTGTCAAAAGGTTAAGGCATTTTGGATAAAAATATGGTGGATTATACAAAATATTCTTTAAAAAAGGATAAAGTTTACTCCTCAGTCATTCTTGTTAGGTATAATTACTGATTGTACAGCGATAGAGATCAACTTGATTTTGCACTTAATAACGGCAGCAAGACTGTTGGTGGTGCAATACTGGAAGAAGGAAGACCTGCCTACAATCCAAGAATGGACATTGAAAGTCACAAATTTAGCCGAGATGGCTAAAATTTCTGCATATCTTAAAGACCACTCAAATAAGAGATATAAACGAGACTGGAAAAAATGGATTGATTATATACAAAATAAATATGGGACTAAGAAATTCCAGATAGCCTATGCTTAAGATCAGGAATGATTTAAATTGTTTAAAGTTAGTTTAGCAAGGAGGAGCTAAGTTCAATGTAAAGATGTTATTGATTTCTCATTCCTTTTTTCCCCAATATATCTTAGACTGTGTTTGTTAAAAATCTATACCGTGTACGGGTTCTGGGAAGCCGGGGGGGGGGTAGGTTGTGGGGGTCAGGGGGAGGGTGGGGGGGAGGGATATATATCAGGATAGATGAGAGGTGTTAGATTTCAATGTAATCTGACATCACATGTATACTGTTTCCTTTCTTTTTTTTCTTTTCTCTTCTCTTTATTTTACATTCTTACTACTATTACTATTATTACTTTTTCTTTAAAAATAGGATAGGCTAAGCATATTGACATGTAGCGGAAATACACCAAGGAGAGGAGGAGTGGGAAAGAAGAAAGATGGGCAGAGAGGGATGGGAGAGAGGGGGGGGGAGATGAGAAGGATGGGGGGGAGTGGATTGTGGAGAGAGGAGTGGTAGAGGGGGGGAAGTAGAGTAGAGGGGGATGATGGAAGGAAGACAGAAAGTTGGAGGGTGGTAGAAGAAAGAGGTGTATGGAGAGCAGAAGAGCTATAATGGGTTTCTATTTTGGGGGGCATTGTTGACAAGAGGAACTGATGTAACTATTATTTAATACTATATGATAAGGGCTATGTATAGTATACATGTGAGCGTGTGTTATGAAAAGAAAATTAAAAAAAATATTTTTGAAGAGAGAGGCTCATTGAGGTTTTTGCTAGCCTCGAGCCACAGGTGTGAAAAGGGGGAGGAAGGATCATGGGCTGACAACCAGCCAACCCCACCCGAATTGTGTGACTGTTGTGCTCTCTTTTAATATGTTGTATTGTTTCCATATTGGAATACTGTTTGTCTTTCCCCCCCCTCCCTTTTTGAATTGTGAGCCGCCCTGAGTCCCCCCAGGGAAAAGGGCGGCATACAAATAAAGGAAATACAAATACAAATACAAATACTTCAAATGCCTCCCCCCCCCATATTGTGAAAGGCCGATTGCTGCTGGGAGATGCCTTGCCGGCCTTTACCTGACCTCTCCAAGCTAATTAGGGATCGGAGCAGTCACACTGTCAAAGAACGGCACGCTGACGCTGCGGAGAGACAAAAGGGCCTCACACATTGCCTTTGATCCCAGCAGTTGCCTTTGATCCCTGCGAGGCCTGCACAACCCCTGGTATGTCCAAATATGGGAGGAAGCATATTGCTTCCATTTTCTGTCTATCGGCTCATCACAAGAGACCATCACGACAGGAAGCCATTATTTTTACTGTTGCCTTTGTTACATTTGTGTTGCATTTGTGCTGATAAATAAATAAATAAATAAATGTAACAAAGGCAACAGTAAAAATAATGGCTTCCTGTTGTGATGGTCTCTTGTGATGAGCCAATAGATAGAAAATGGAAGCAGTATGTTTCCTCCCATATTTGGGCATACCAGGGGTTGTGACACTAAATACATACCTATTTCACTGGCTCAGCTGATAAAGGAGGAGAACCTTGTGGCTTAGTGGTTAACACAACTGCTTAATATGTAATACAGCACAGGTTCAAATCCCAGTAAGGGTATGGTTAGCTGATGAGAGCTAAATAGCTTGAAATAGATCTATACTAGTCTCCCTTTTTTTATTTATCAGCACAAATGCAACACAAATGTAACAAAGGCAACAGTAAAAATAATGGCTTCCTGTCGTGATGGTCTCTTGTGATGAGCCGATAGACAGAAAATGGAAGCAGTATGCTTCCTCCCATATTTGGGCATACCAGGGGTTGTGACACTACATACATACATACATACATACATACATACATACATACATACATACATACATACATACATATCCATTAATTCTACCACCACCCTTTTATTTTCTGTCTCATCTGACTCAACAGAATAGATTGTCATTTATTTATTTACTGTATTTATATTGTCATTCAATCATTTTTATGAAAGAAACTGACAAACCTGTTAGTTTGATTTAAACTTATAATGGAAGGAATACAATCGATTTCAGTTTACAGGCCCCTGATTAAATATAGTCACCAATAAATGTAGTAGTGAAAATATATTATTAAAATAAGGATTTATATTCTTTAAGCTCTTGTTGGTTGTTACAAAGTTGATGTAAGCTTTCTGTCATAACATATTAAATACATGAATAATTTTTAAAAAATAATTGAAAATAGCTATTTATATTTATAGGGGAAAGAAAAGGGCTCCACTAGAGTTCATGCCTTGAACAATGTCAATAAAGCACTACAAGTCTTGCAGAAAAATAACGTAAGTAATAATTTGCATGAATCCATAATGCACACAGGGTTTTAAAAAACACAAAGCTGTTTCTGAAATACATTTCATGATGGATAAGATTCAGCATAATTATATGAAATATGAGAGATTGAAGTATATGGCTTCAAACTGCAATATGTTCAGGAAATGGTTTTAAAAACTGTTTACTCAATTTATATTTATAAAAATATATATTTATGTTTCTGTTTTCTTATACAATCCATAAAATAGTTACTTTTTAATATTTCATATTTAATGATGGCATTGTGAAATTATGTCAGAAAGCAGCTGCAGCTTCGAAGAGATTGATGGGCCAGTTTCTTATTTGTAATTATCTGAACATTGTGTTTCAAATACTTCTTTGTTTTGTGGGGAACCTGTTATTCACAAACAGGAGACTGCATAAATACTGTATTAGACTTCCATATTGAACTTTCTTCTTATAAAAAGTGGAATCTGCAAAATCCACAATGATATTGTAAAATTTGAAAAAGAAAGCTGAAATAAAAGTCAAATCTTATATCCTTGAGCCCAATATTCCTCTTCACATCAGCACCACAGAGATATTTCAGTCTGGTATCAAATATTTCCTTAGGATGCTATATAATTGCTGATGCATAAAATGAATATAATGTGGGTATCAGCCTTGTCAGCTTTGTGTTGATATGCTCTAGAAGTGAGGGGAGGAATAATGTATTAATAGAAAGTCTCAGGAAAATGTTTGCATGATACATGTAGTAAATGACTCCCTAGATCAGTAATGGCTAATGGGAGCGTGCAATATCCGTTTTGGCACCAAGTGCTGAAGCGCATGTGTCCCAGAAACTGAAAAAACAGATGAACTTCTGGTTTCTGGCATGCGCATGCATGCCAGCCACCTCCTCTCCCAGTTTGTGGTGTGCATGCACATGTGAACACCAGCTATCCAGTGCGCATGAGCCAGCTCTGCCTGGCCTTGGAGGTAAGGGGCATCAGTGTTCCCGGGGCTTGGATTGTGGGGCCAGCAGGCGGGAGAGCTTTTCCCCAACTCTGCGGGATGAATCACTCTCCCAGCCCACCTCTGAGAACCAGTGCAGCCCCTCCCCTTCCCGGTTACTTCCTGGTTAGCGCGCCTCTTACCCCTCAGTGGCATCTCCATGCTTCCTCTCCTTTGGCCCTCATGGAGCAACTTGCCTCCCCGACTGCGGCTCCTCCTGTTTTTCCTGCTCCAGTATCCTGACCGGGAGTAGCAGTGTGAGAACTGCCACCTTTTCCGGTGATGTAGAGGGAGGGGTCACGGCAGAGTTTTATCACAGCCTGATTGGTCCGTTAGACTGAGAGAAAACTTCTTAGCCTTCAGCTATCCCATTGGCTCCCAGTTTCCTTTCAGTCTTTCTGGTCCTAGGACTGTTGATTTGGCTCTCTAGGCAGGAAACGTTTTTACTAGTGAGATTTCTACAATTTACTATTCTAAATTGTCTAAATTGCTTAAATTGAGCAAATTTGGCTGTGCCCAGATAGGACAGTTCTTGCTGCCCTAAAACGGTGGGGAAGGCCCGTTGGGCAGCTCCTCTTTCCCTCCGTGGGCCAGGCTCCCTGTGCTGATCCCCGGGGCCATTGTCGGGGGTGCCGAAGGCTGTTTGCAGCCGCAGAAGTGCCCACAGCACGGGTGGCTCGATTTGGAGGCTTTTTGGCATGAAAGAGGTGAGGGGGCACTGAGCGCATCGCACGCACTGCCACAACCTCCTCGACCTTACCAGCAACCCAGCCGAGCCTAGCAGAGAATTTCCAGCCACTCCTTCGTTGCAGGCTCCCTCCGAGTCCTCAGAAGCTTGTGGAGGCCTCAGTGAGCCACCAGCGGCTAGCACTTTCAAGGGGCAGCGAAGTGGAGCATTAAAAAAAAAATCCGACAGAGCTCTGGCTGCCATTTTGAAATTGACACGTGGCCTAGCCCAAATGTGCCTCGCAGGGCCTGGTCTACCGTACCAGACCAACTCAGGTCCCGGTCTTCTGCACCTAAGCCTCTGCGTAAACGCATCAGCAAGCCTTGCAGAGAGACTCCAGTCTACTGACGAGTTTAAGGTCCTGGTCTATTGTACCAGATGGTCTTAAAGAAGAACTGGCTGGAGACTGTCGATCCTGGAGCAGCTCTTCAGGATGTGTGAGTGCCACAAAATGGCTGACAGGGCCGACTCTCTGCCAGCAGAGGCCACCCTAACCTTTGTGGGCGTGGAGAGCCTCCCAGACCAACACAGGTCCTGGTCTACTGCACCTAAGCCACTGGCTAGCACAAGACCATCCAGAGCGGCTGAAAAGGATGAGCTTAGTAGGCAAAAGACCTTGGAGAAGACAATTGCTAGGGCAGAGAAACAGGCCCAATCCAGCAGGCCCCGATCCAGGTCTAGGTCCCCAGTAGGACCCGATCCACGACACTCACCTTCTCCTCAGAGTCGCTTCAGTCCTTCCTCCCCATCAGCTTCCCCATCCAGATCCTACATCAGTTCTAGGAGGGAGGGGTCCCCCCTACCTCAGGTACATGCACCTGAAGATCCCTTGGAGGGTTCCTCTAGGGGCGTCCATCCTGGGTCTCATCAACGTGATCCAGATCCCTATCAGGACATGGAGGATCTAGAACGCCTCCCAGAGAGTATCAAGAGGTTGATCTCAACTGCCATATCTCGTGGCATTGCGCAGAGGGATAAACCTTCTTACCATGCCAAGTCTCATTACTCGTCAAGGTCTCAGTCGAGGGATGTCTCTCCTTCCCTAGTTAGCGAGGGTTCCACGCGGGGTGATGGAAACTGAAATGATATGGGGTTTTCCGATGATGAGGACTCCACTCCGGATTCCCCATCCTCCTCTAACTTTCTTCCACCCGCAGCGTTCAAGACCTTGCTTCACAAGGCACGCAAAACCACTAAAATAGGGACCAGGGATCCCACTGTTCCACCTCCCAGGGATCCTGACATAGCGATGTTCTCCAACACCGCCGTCAATAAAGAGGAGATTCCGACTCCTCCCCTTTTTCTGGAGATACTCAAAGGGCCTTGGTCTCATCCCGCTAACTTCTTCACACCGGGCAGCAATGATCGTCGTGTCTATAACGTGGAGAAGGCATTCGCTCAGGCCCTGCAGTTGCCTGCAATCGACACTCCGATTGCGGCTCTTGTCACGTCTTCCCCAGTCGTATCAGGGGACATGGTGGACAAGATGAAGCCCAAAGATAAATGGGCGGAGCTTACCCTCAGGAAAAATTTTAATGTCACGGCCTGGGCAATTAAGGCCGCAGCCGCAGCATCGTACTTTAACCGTACTACAGTGATGTGGCTGTGCCAACTCCAGAACCGTATCCCGATAGAAGACGAGCGATTCCATCAGGACATCACCAAAATTATGGCAGCCTCATAATACTCTGCTGACACCACTTTAGGTCAGGTTTTCCTCTAGCACCCTAGCCACATCTGTCACTTCTCGCCGCCTGCTCTGGCTGAGAAGTTGGCAGATGGACAATAAGGCCAAATGGAACCTGGCCACCGTGCCATATACAGGCCCAAACCTCTTCAGGGAGGCTCTGGACCCGATATTGGTAGAGAATAAGGAGAAGAAGAAGGTGCTACTTTCCACGGCTACAAAGTCAGAATCCCGTCCCCACCCCTACCACAAACCATTGTTTAGCGGCCCAGACCATGATAATCAGGCCAGATTCCAGACCTTCAGACAGGACAGGCAGTTCCAGTGGGCCACTTATCAGGGCCACAGCAGGTACCGCCCACAATCTAAGCGGCCCTTTTGCGGGGGAAATGGGGGAAATGACTCGAACCCTAGTCACCCCATAGGCGGCTGCCTCGCTCTATATGCGGATCAATGGGACAGATTCACCACAGATGCATGGGTCAGGGCCACAGTTCGCCATGGCCTGAGGCTGGAATTCCTCTCCACTCCTCCGAATCTCTTTCAGATCTTCCCTCCATCCAGTAACCCAGAGCGCCGCCACCTGAGATCCAGGATGGCTCTCCAACCCCCCGAGCTCTTGGGGACCACGAATAGGTGCAAATAGTGACCTTGTCCGCGTTCCCAAGGAGGAACCTCTTCCCAGGGCGGTGGAAGAGGTTCCTCCTTGTGAACGTGGACAAGGTCACTATTTGCACCTATTCGTGGTCCCCAAGAGCTCGGGGGGTTGGAGAGCCATCCTGGACCTCAAATGTCTGAACCAGTATCTGGTTTACAGACGGTTCAAAATGTCATCTCTAAAGACCATTCTCCAGGGCATCCGCCGGGGGGATTTCCTGGCCTCCATGGATCTGACAGAGGCCTACTTACATATCCCGATACTACAGGCACATCAAAAATACCTGCGGTTCTCCCACGGAGAACGCCACTTCCAGTACCAAGCACTCCCGTTTGGTCTGGCTTCAGCCCCACACACCTTCACGAAGGTCCTGGCAGCATTGGCGTCTCACCTACGCTCAAAACCGGTGAGACTCCAATGCTACCTAGATGACGTGTTGGTCCAAGCAGGTTCCCTCCATCAGGCAATACGCAGTCTCCGGCTCACCATCCAATGCCTCCAGTCCCTGGGGTTCTCTGTAAATTTCCTGAAAAGCCATCTGTCCCCATCCACACAGATCCTTCATCTGGGGACGATCATAAATGCAGAGTCAGGGATAGTGCAGCTCTCCCCAGAATGCCTAGCCAGTCTTCGCCAACTAGTATCTTCGGTCTGCAGAAGGCGGTCCATTTCCATCCTGACCTTGTCTCAGCTACTTGGCAATATGGTATCCTCCATAGGGATTGTTCCTTGGGCCAGGCTGCACCTACATCCATCCAGTGGGCCTTGATCCCCTTCCAAAAGAGGCACCTGAGCAATTCCAACCGGACTTTGCACCTGACATCAGAAGTCCGCTCATCCCTCCTGTAGTGGCTATCCCCAGCAGTACAAAGGGGGGGCTCATTCTGGGAGCTGGACAGAGTAACCGTAACAAAGGATGCGAGCCTCTTCGGCTGGGGGGCAGTAATGGATTCCAACATGGCCCAGGGTCGTGGTCTGCCGCGGATCTTCGCCACAATATAAACTGGCTAGAACTGAAAGTGGCGCGGCCAGCACTCTGACACTTCTGGCGTCAACTTCAGGGCCAACACGTCCTACTTCTCACGGACAACGTGGCCACAAAGGCACACGTAAATCGACAAGGGGGGACACATTCCCAGGCCTTGTGGCAGGAGGCCCGACAGCTGGGGATGTGGGCGGAGCGACACCTAGCCTCCATAGTTGCAGAGCACATCTCCGGGGAGACGAATCACCAAGCAGACTGGTTGAGCCGAGTGACCCTGGACAATGGAGAGTGGCAGCTCTTTCCAGAACTATTCCTGAAGGTCTGCCAGAGGTTCGGCACCCCAGTGGTGGACATTTGCCACACCCAGAAACGCCCAACTACCGCGCTTCTTCTCCTGGTTCTGGTCCCGAGAGGCAGAGGGCACAGATGCTCTCAGGAGCCACTGGCCGGCGGGCCTACTTTATGCATTCCCTCCCATTCCCCTCATTCCCGGGACGGTCAGGAAGATAGTCAGGGAATGGGCTCAGGTCATCCTACTTGCCCCCTACTGGCCCAGGAGACCTTGGTTTGTGGACCTAATCCAACTGTCGGTCTCCCGACCCTGAAGGATACCTCGGGAGGAAATCACCATGTGTCAGGGCGTCCTGGTACACCCGGAGCCCCAGTGGCTCCACTTGACTGCCTGGCACTTGAGCAGCAACTCCTGAGGAGCATTAATCTGTCCGAGGGGGTCATTGCCACTATCGAAGCATCTAGTTGGCCTTCCACCACCAGAATTTATTACGCCACTTGGAAGGCGTTTGCGCGGTGGTGTTTCTAGCCACGACCTTGATCCTTCCAGAGCCTCTATCTCCGTCGTCTTGGAATTCCTGCAAAAGGGTTTCGAGAATGGTCTGTCCCAGAACACCTTGCACAGACAGGTGACTGCCTTAGCCACGGTTTTGGAGGGCGAGGGCTCTCATACCCATGCGCCCCTCATTAAATGCTTTCTGAAAGGGGCTGCAAACCTCCGTCCGCCCCCTGTCCATAGATTCCCCATCTGGGATCTCCCGCTGGTCTTCAGAGCGTTGACAGGGGAATTGTTCAAGCCACTTAGGACAGTTCATTTGGGCCTATTCACCCTTAAGGTGGTGTTTCTGGTAGCTGTCACCTCAGCCAGGCATATATCCGAGTTGGGTGCCCTCTCTTCTAGGGACGACCTCTGTCAGTTCCATCATGACAGAGTGATCCTCCGCCTAGATCCCGCATTCCTCCCGAAGGTGAATACCCCATTCCATAGGGCTCAGGAGGTTATTCTGCCTAATTTTTGCCCGCATCCATCCCATGAACGCGAATGGCTCTGGCATAGGCTGGACATTCGCTGGGCTCTCCGGATTTACTTAAGAAGGACTGTGGCAATTTGCAGATCAGAGGCTTTGTTTGTCTCCTTTCGACCGGGGTCCCTGGGATCTAGGGTTTCTTCATCCACCATAGGGAGGTGGCTGAGACAGGCCATCATGGCTGCCTATGAAGCATCAGGTCAGGCTTCCCCTGCAGGCATCACCGCCCATTCTACGCATAGCGCCACCACGACTGCTGCCTGGGCCACCAGGGCCCCATTTGAAGACATCTGCTGAGCGGCCACGTGGGCCTCTCTGACTCCGTTTATACATCACTACTAGCTGGACGTTTATGCCTCGGCTGAGGCATCCTTCGGTAGAAGGGTCCTTCAACGGGTGGCAGTCGCCCTTCCCCCGGGTCCTTCTTCCCTCCCTGGGACTGTAGCTTAGGTATGTCCCTGCCATGACCCCTCCCTCTACACCAAAAAGAATGTTGGTCTTACCTGAACATGTCTTTTAGGTGATGTGGAGGGAGGGGTCACGTTCCCACCCTAGCTAGTTGAGTTAGGGTCCGGGGGAGGGTCAGGAGGTCTTTCCTGGGGTCTCTGTGTGTTTTGTTCACAGATAAGGACACTGTTCGCCATCGAGGAAACTGGGAGCCAATGGGATAGCTGAAGGCTAAGAAGTTTTCTCTCAGTCTAACAGACCAAACAGGCTGTGATAAAACCCTGCCGTGACCCCTCCCTCCACATCACCTAAAAGACACGTTCTGGTAAGACCAACATTCTGTCTCCTCGCAAAGGTATGAGCAGTGGGTGGATGGCCAGCCTGCCAGCCAGCATACCCTGCCCCGCTACCCCATTCACCTGAGCTGGCCAGGCACTCCAGACCGTGGATGCACAGCAGTCCTGCAGGCTGTAAGGCTGGGGCCATGCAAGAAGACCGCTTGGGCAGGGAGAGAGGGAAGCCCTGGCCCTGCCATCTTGGCTGACAGCTCTGCTCTCCTTGCTCTTGCTCCCCTTGTGAGTTCCAGTGCATGCATACGCGCTGGCCAGCTGGTCTTTACGTGTGCATGCACACCAGAAACCAAAAGACCAGGTGGCCGGCGTGCATGTGCGTGCCAGAAACTGGAATATCTTCCTGGCACACGCAAGTGCATCAGGCAGCTGCTCTTTCAGTTCCTGGTGCCCCTGTGCATGTGAAGGCCAGCTGGCTAGTGCGCCAGAACCTGGAAGAACAATAGGCGACATCTCCGCATGCCTGGCTCTGTATGCCATTTCTGGCATGTGTGCCATAGGTTCGCCATCATGGCCCTAAATGGATAAAAAAATTGTCTCTAATGAAGAAGTGTGAGTTTCTGATTGATGGAGCAGGAACCGCAATGGAAGTGTTAATTATAGGTTAGGCAATACCCAGGGATCAAATAAGAAAATAATTTGGTTAGAATAATTAGTAATAGATCCAGATATGAAGTATTTGGAAAACCTTCATCTAATTATATATGATAATGTAAAGAAATATAGAAACATAGTCCTGTTAAGGAAATGTTTGGGGCAAAATTGTATGCAAGCTGTTTGAGTTTTGAAAGTTAATGGTATGAAAATTAAATGGAAGACTCAAATGAAGGAGAATCTGCACATTTTATGTTGACACTACAAGTTGGCACTTGTAGAAATATATCAACTCATAGAATCCTACTATTTGGACAGATAAATATGGGAGATCATAGATGAAGTAGTCTGGATTGAGCACTTATGCAAAATAATATCTACAAAATATTTACAAGGGAGATGATATAAAATAAATATTTTATATTAATCACAAATTAATGAAATGTTTATGTATTGTTTCTACTTTTATTATTCAATTTCTTTCCTATACTTTCAGAATTATCATTACTGGATTTTTAAAAACATGCATATTATGAAAAGAGCTATAAATATAATTGTTTCTGCAAGCTTTCTTTCAATATGCTGCCAAAACATTTTATTAAAAAGTATTTAATCATTTAAGTTTATGTTTATTTTGTAATATATTATATCCTTGCCAATTTCATTTTCCTTTAATGACTTCAAATGTTTGCATTCTGTCAACAAATGGTCAAATATTTGTTAGATTTATTTAGATTTATTCCTCTCTACAAGTTAAATGGTAGATAAATATGCAAACATAGACACTACCCTGAATGTATACATTTAAAAAAAATATGACTTTTAGAAGTCTGATTATATTAATTCAGCAATAATATATTGTGCCATTCGCTTGGAAATATAAACCCATTTGCTTCTGCTTTATTACTTTTACCTTGCAAAGAAAAACATTTATATTTCTTAATTTCTATCTTTTATTCTGTTTTGTCTTGTTCTAACAGGTAGATCTGGTAAATATTGGCAGTATAGATATTGTGGATGGAAATCATAAATTGACCCTTGGATTGGTCTGGAGTATAATTCTCCACTGGCAGGTATCAAATGATTATTTCTAGAAGAGCTGTAGGAAGTATGAGTAATAAACAAAGAACACTAATATAGCTCTTTATTTATAATTTATAAATTATTAAATTTATGTCACTGCCCATTTTATTTCCATGATGCTGGGTGACTTACAAAGCTAAAAATAAAAAAGTCCCACCTCAAAAAATAATAATAACAAGCACTCATTAAAACATTAAAACGTTTAAAAACATAATCTCTGGGAGATCACCATTCATTTTTCTAATAATATAACCACTTTGGTGTCACTACATCAATAGATCCCCAGGCCAGATGGCAAAACCATGTCTTCAGGGTCTCCTGGAGCTAGTCTAACCTCAGAATAATGATGTTCCAAAGAAAAGATGCTCTGGCAGAAACGGCTCTTATCGTTCATCCTTTTAGATGACATTGTGGATATTCTTTCTGCCAGAAGTGATTGGATCTGTAGATGTAAATGGGGAAAAATTCATCAAGTACCCCAGCCCAATGTTTTATAGGAGTTTGTAGTTCATTACTAGCACCTTACACTGACTGGAGCTAGCTGCAAAGGAAGGAACAGCACATTACAATATAGATATTGTGCATAGAAATAATAAACGGACCCTTGGATTGGTTGGAATATAATTTTCCACTGGAATATCATGCAGCTTATAGTTTTACTGCACTAAATGTGTAGAAATGATTTATTTTATTTCAATTTGTCAGATTCTCAGTAGAGAGCATTAGACCTGATGAATAATTGGGCTGAACCTCCCCCCCTTCCCCCATGGCTAAAAATGAAATTGAAAAAGCTGGGTTTACGGAAGAGAAGTGGGTTGACTTCATAAATATAGCTAATGTTGGAATTCTGTGTTGTAAACTAGGTAAAAAATGTTATGAAAAGCATCATGGCTGGACTGCAACAAACAAACAGTGAAAAGATCTTGTTAAGCTGGGTTCGTCAATCAACTCAGAACTATCCACAGGTCAATGTTTTTAATTTTACCAATAGCTGGTCTGATGGTTTGGCTGTCAATGCACTCATACACAGTCACAGGTAGGTAAACTATTATAAATTCACTTGTAATTAAAGCAATTTTCCTTTTGGCTGTCTATCTCTGCCTCATTTTGTCTCTTTTAATGGTGTGTATGTGGTGTGTATATACTGTTAAAAAAATTAAAACATCAAGCATAAATGCCCTATTCATAACAGAAACCAAGAAAAGCTTGATTTTTTTTAAACAGCAGTTGCTATACTACTGAATTGATTCACTTTTCTGGAAACTGAATTCTGATAATTTAGTAGAAATACACAGTCCCTGTTGGGGTTTACCTATGTGAATTATAGTTAGTGAAGAATTAGCTTCAATCTGTAAGAAGGATGTATAGGACAATTGAACAGCCAATGTGCAACTGATTCGGTTTCAGGATCCAAATATATGCATCAAACCTTTCAATGGAGAATATTAGTATATCTCCATGAACACCTTCAACAGCAGGGCATATTGGCACACTAAATTTAAGTGTTCTAATGTGGAAAGCTACACAGATGTGACAAGGTATTAGGATATATACATCCATTCATGCAGTGTAATATAGTGGCAAGATTAATAGCAATGTCAATAGCCAATCAAAATCTGTTTAACTTTACTCCAAGCATTTGGAGACAAATGTAATTTTTTTTTATTGTGAAATGTGTCTGTCAGTAGACACTGAATCAAGGCCACACGCTATTTATTTGTTTGAGATAGATATTACTTTAGCCCAGGGTGAAATGCTACTGGATCAGGCTGGTTTGCCTGAACCGGTAGTAAAAAAAAATGCTTTAAAAAGTTTTTAAAAAATTTAAAAAAAGATTCTGGTGATTGTGCGGCACAGCTGATTATTGGAACCTTTTTAAAAACTTTTTACAGCATTTTTTTACTACTGGTTTGGGTGAATAGGTGCAGAAAGAACATTCTTTGTTGTGCATTTTTGATGTTAGATAACAATTTTAGGTCTTGAGATATGATAGAACCTAGAAATTTGAAGGTCTCTACTGTTGATACTATGTTGTCTAGTATTGTACAAGGTGGTAGTATGGTAGAGTTTTTTCTAAAGTCTATCACCATTTCTATGGTTTTGAGTGTGTTCAGTTCCAGATCGTTCCGGTTGCACCACGAGGCTAGTTGTTCAACCTCCCATCTGTGGATGCATTGTTGTCTCAAATGAGACCAATCACTGTTGCATCATCTGCAAACTTCAGTAGTTTAACAGATGGATCATTTGAGATGCAGTCATTGGTATATAAGAGAGAAGAAAAGTGGAGAGAGCACACAGGCCTGGAGGGCTCATGTGCTCAATGTACATGTATCTGATGTGATATTGCCTAGCTTCCCCTGCTTCTTCCTGTCTGTTAGGAAGCTTGTAATCCACTTACAAATGTGCTCAAGTACTGCTAGCTGATTTAGTTTAGTTAGAAGAATGTCCGGTATGATGGTATTGAATGCTGAACTGAAGTCTACAAGACGACCCTTAGGTAGGTCTTTGGAGATTCAAGATGTTGTAGGATGTAGGGCAGAGCCATATTAACAGCATCATCTGTCAATCTATTTGCTTGGTATGCAAATTGTAGGGGGTTTAACAGAGGATCCCTGATGGTTTTCAAGTGGAACATCACTAGCATCACAGTATAGCCAAAGGTCCTTGCCCATTGAATCATACAGTGTTTTACATGTTCACTTTCCAAATTCAGTTTCAGTAACATTTTATAAATCTTAGCAATAATATGTTCATCACTACCACAGAGAAAGATTTCTAATTCATTTTTAACAAAATCAAATCCATAACTCTTTTTGTGTAGTTTAAATCTTTCTTTTAGTTGTTGATATGTAAACCAGTGGCAAACATAGCCTTTCTAATTTCAGCTCTTACCTCAACTTTAGGGTAGGGTCACTGAAGTTGAAAGATATTATTTTGCCATCAGTCCATCAGACTGGCTTCGCCACCATTCCTTTTCTTTAAAAAGCTTCCTGAGGAGACACCCAAAGAGCAACATCATAGAGAACCTTGTTTTATATTTATTCCAAACTTTTAATATGACATGTCTAGCAAAGTGATTATTGAAATCAACATTAACTTTAACTTTGTCATACCGTAGATAACTGTGCCATTCAAACCTTAATTTATGGCCATCTAAATCAAGTAGCCTCTTATTCTGGAGGTTCACTCTTTTAATCAGGCCACATATCATGCATCAAAATACAATTTCAAACCCCATCTTTCCTTAGCATCTTGCAATAACTTGTATCTAATTCTTGGCTTTTTTCCCTTGCCAACTTGGAAATGCCCCTCTGCCATTGTTTAAATGGATTATCAGTTGCAAGTAGTGGTAATGCCTGGAACAGAAAGAACATCTTTGGTAAAACATTCATCTTAATTACAAAGATTCTACCTAATAGTGATAAATGGAATTTGTTCCCTCTTTCTAAGTGCTTTTTAATATTCTTCCAAAGAGGCACATAATTATTTTGGAACAATTTTATATTTGTGTTTGTCAACATAACCCACAAGTACTTCACCTTTTTCTCAACCTTAAAACCCAACTTTTTGGTCAGGATATCACTGTCCTGAGATGATATATTCTTAATCAACATTGTTGTTTTCTGCTTTTTTTATTTTAAAACCCACTAAAGCGCCAAACACATCAAATTTCCTCATCAAATGTTCTATGTTTTTTTGGGGGGTCTTGCAAAAATATAACCAAATCAAGCAAATGCCCTCAATTTATAAACTTCTTTCTTGGTGGTTATTTATTTATTTATTGAATTTGTACTGCTGCCTATTTGCCTATGGCAACTCAAGGTGGCTTACAGAATATAAAACCAAATTTAAAACAATAAAAACTAAAAAGGAATCAAATAAATTAATATAGTAAAATATAACAAAATCACTCCTGCTCTGGTGACAGCAGATCACACAACCCATTTAATGGGCTCCATCCTGCTCTGTGTTCTCCAGGCCTGCTGGCAGAACCAAGTCTTCAGCACCTTCCAGAAGAGTATTAGATTCAGGCCATTTTAATCTCTAAGGAAATGATGTTCCAGAGGGAATCACCACAGAGAAGAGCCTTCTTCTGGATCCTACCAAGTGTATCTCCCTCAGGGATGGGACCAGCAACATTCCTTGCCTCCCCACTCTGATGGGTTGGGTAGATTTGACCAGCAAGAGATGGTCCCTCAGATAACATGGTCCCAAGCCATGAAGGGCTTTAAAGGTGGCAACCAACACCTTGAATTGCACCCAGAAGCAAATTGGTAACCAATGCAGCTCCCACAGGAGAGGTGATACACCAGCGTCTGCATAAAACCATACGGGCAGCTATATTTTGCACCAACTGGAGCTTCTGGATGCTCTTCAAGGACAGCCCCATGTACAGCATGTTGCAATAGTCAAGACAAGAAGTGACTAGTCCTAGGGCATGAGTAGGGACTGTTGGTCCAAGAAAGGGGGTAACTGGTGCACAACTCGCAGTTACGCAAAGGCCCTCCTGGCCATGAACACCACCTGCTCTTGGAGCAGGAGTCATGAGTCTAGGAAAACCCCTAGACTCACGCAAAGGGTCTGTTTGGACTAGTGCCACCCCATCCAAGACCAAAGGTAGCAATTCTCCCTGAGCCAACGAGACCCAAACCCAGAGCCACTTGGTCTTGCAAGGGTTTTGTTTTAACCTATTGCTTCTCATCCATCCCCTAACAGCCTCAAGGCACTGTGAGAGGGAGGACACAGCATCACTTAATTCACCACAGGCTGAGACATATATCTGAGTATCAGCATATTGGTGATACCTCAGTCCATGGTGACAGATGATCTCACCCAGTGTATTTGTATTTATTAAGTTTGTATGCCACCCTATTCCCGAGAGACTCAGGGCGGCTCACAATAAAAAGGGAAGGGATACAAAAAATAAAAATAAAACAACAGATTAAAATTCTACAACAGCCGTAACCTCGAATGGGGCTGGATAGTTCAACTGCCCCAGGCCTGCCGGAACAGCCAGGCCTTAACTGCTTTGCGGAAGGCCAGGAGGGTAGTAAGGGTCTGGATCTCCATGGGGAGATCGTTCTAGAGGGCCAGAGCAGCCACAGAGAAGGCCCTCCCCCGAGGAGTTGCCAGCCGACATTGGCCGGCAGATGGAATTCGGAGGAGGCTTCATATAAATGTTGAACAGGAGTGGAGAGAGTACTGAGCCCTGTGGAACCCAGTAAAGCAGTGGATGAGTGCTGGATCTCTTCCCTCCTATCAACACTGACTGAAAGCGGTCGCAGAGGAAGGAAGTAAACCAGGATAGCACAAGGCCTCCCACACCCAACCCCGCAAAGCCACCCCAGGAAAATACCACAGTCAATGGTATTGAAAGCCACTGAGAGGTCAAGAAAAGCAAGGATGGATGTACTACCCCCATCCCACTCCTGTCAGAGATCATCCAAAAGTACGACCAATGCCATTTATATCCCAAATCCAGGTCTGAATCCTGATTAATAGGGGTCAAGATTATCCATTTCATCCAGAAACCAGGGACGTGCAGGCAGAGGAGGCAGGGGAGGCAGAGCCTCACCACTGTCATCATGAAAAGAAAAGAAAATGTAAAAGGAAAAAGGCAAGAGCTGAGGTCAGGCTGAGCTAGTTGCTGCCAAAGTCACCATGGATGACTCTGCTTAGTGCTTAACTGTTTAAAAAAGCCTCTTAAAAAGCACTCTCTATAGGAGGCAGCAGGAGAATGAGGTGCCTCATCTAGTCTGACTTTTTATGATCACTCGAGCAGAGTTAAGCAAGGGTTAAAAGCCGAAAAATTCCTGACGTAGGTGAGGCATGTTGTTCTCCTGCCTCCTCCTATAGAGGGTGCTTTTTAGAGGCTTTTTTAAACAGTTAAGCAGAGTCATCCACGGTGACTCTGGCAGCAACTAGCTCAGCCTTACCTCAGCTCTTGCCTTTTTCCTTTTACATTTTTTTTCTTTTCATGATGGCAGGCAAGAGCAGAGTTGAAATCCTCTCTGAAACAGCTGGAAAAGGTATGTGTGGGTTGGAGGGAGGGGGAGGAATTCAAACTTCATCCTCCTGGTGCAGCTTTGTGTGTGTGTGTTTGAGAGAGGGGGGAGGGAGGGAGGGAGAGAGAGAGGAAGGAGGGGAAGGGAGAAGAAAAAGAAAGAAGGAAACTTATTTAGCAAAGGAGAAAAACAAATGCTGTTGCTTTAAATCGGAACTGAGCATGCCTGGCTGTGGAATTCTGGGAGTTGAAGTCCACAAGTCTAAAAAAATTGCTGCCTCACCAGCCATAAACCTCACTGCACATCACTGCCAGAAACCTATGGAGCTGCTATGCAACCACCTTCTCAACCACCTTCCCCAAAAAGGGAAGATTGGAGAGAGGTCAGAAATTAATCAATAGGGTGGAATCCAGTGATGGCTTTATTTTCTCATCTTGTCTTATATTCAAAACTTCCAACACCAAGATAAACAGCAGAGACGACAAGGGCCATCCTTGTCTCATGCCCTTTTGAATTTTAAATGAGTTAATCAAGTCACCATTTATGACAATTTTGCTTTCTGTGATGTGTAAAGTCCATTTTTTCTAGCATTTTAAACATAAAATCCCAATTTAAATTGTCAAAGGCCTTCTCTGCATCTAAAAACATTAAGGCTGCCTGTTTCTCACTATGATATTGTCAATATTCAATAATGTTCAAAACAGTCCTCACATTGTCTTTTAGATGTCTTTTTGGCAGGAAGCAAGATTGTATATGTATATATGCTGGTAAAATCTTCTTTGGTCTTTCTGCCAAAATTGCAGCAAAGAGTTTATAGTCCAGTTTAATAATGAAATTGATCTGTAATCTTTTGTCTTTGTAACATTTTGACCCTTCGGTAACAACACAATATTGGCTTCCTTCCACATTTGAGATATCTTCCCTCTCCCTTTTAATATATCATTCATTGTATTCTTTAGTGATTGAAAAGGTTCATCCTCAAAGTGCTTATAGTGTTGGCTTTTAAGGCCATCTTTTAAGTTGGACTTTTACATGATTTCATTTTTTTAATGGCTTCTAATATCTCAAAGACAGTTATTGGATCATTCATAAGTTATCTCTGAGTTTGTGATAATTTAGGCAGCTGTTGTCTTAAAAGATGTTCATCTATTTTTGACATATCTAACTCCTGTCTTTTATACAGATTGAAATAGAAGTTATGAAAGGACTTTTTGATAAGTTTATTATCTATTATTATATTGCAGCCTTTACAGATTTTCTCAGTCATTGTTTTCCCCCCTTTCCTTTCTCAGTTTATATGCCAACCATCTCCCTGGTTTATTTGAAAACTCAAAGTGTCTTTGTTTTGTGTACTTCCATTTTGTTTCTATTTCTTGTAGTGTTAACATGGATAGTTGTTGTCGTAGCAATTTAATTTGATGTAAAGTTTTTGGATCTGTAGGTTTCTTTTGCAATTCAATTTCTTTCTGTCTGATTTTATCCAATATCTTTTGCATCTTTTCCTGAGATTTTTTTCTTCTCTAAGTGATTGTACTTTATAAAATAACCCATCATAACAGTTTTACTAGCATCCCACACAATTGTTAAGGTTGTCCCTTTACCTAAATTATTATGAAATACTCATGTAGTTTATTTTTACAGTCTTTTATTATTGTTTGCTTTTGCAGAATATTCATTTAATTTCCATCTGAAACTCAAAACTTTCTTCTAAGAACCAAAAACACTGGATTATGATCAGAAAAAGATTTGGGTAAAATATCTGTTTGTAGAATTTTATCTGCAAGATTTTTAGAAGTCCATATCGTATAAATCCTTGAAAAACTTTTGTCTAGTTGACATCACAGGGAACGGTCTCCCCCTTCCCTATGCTACGTTCTTCCTGCTTGTGGGTTCTAGAGGGAGCCAAAGCCGCCCTGTAGGGGTGGTGAAGCAAAGAGGGGTACCCTGTGAGGTCAAGGAGAGTCGAGCTCTCCTGTCTGGCCTGGGGTTGTTTTTCCCTCTCGCCATGGCAAGAAGAAGAGACAGTCTAAAGTCAGGAAGCTGGGACAACCAAAGAACAACTAAGACTGGTGCTGGAACAAAGTAGGTGAACTGTGTTGGAACTGGGGGAGAGGATTTCCCATTTGCTTTAAATTTAACTGCAAGGGACATTTTAGAACTATCCACTCAGAACCATGCATTTAAGTGGCGTCCAGGCATTCTGATAAAACACCAGACTGGAAATGGAAGGTGCAGGAGAGAAAAATTATAAATTTTGAAATATACAGGAAATTTAACTCTTAAATTGGAAAGAAGTGATGCTGGGAAGGCATTTTAAAATGCTGGAATCTCTTACCTACGAAATGTATTCTGCTTTTATAATTGTTTTACAACTGAAAATAACAACTGACTAGCAATACTAAAATTTAAGAGTGCCCCCTGCAGACAAAAGGGGAAACTACAAGTTTAGAAATACCTATATGGAGGACAGTGAATATCCTGACTACTGGAGACCCAAATGTGAAAATGAGGAAACTATTTAATTAAAGGACGCTTGAATGTTATGATAAAAGATTGAACCTGCAAAGATATGCAAAGAGGTTTTTGATAATCTTAGGACTAGTTAAATGGACTGAGTGTTTATGGATGGGATATAAAGAACTGGGATTTGTGCACTCCTTGAAGGGAAACTCAAGACTGAATAAATAGTTCTCAGATTGCTGGACAAAAATTGAATCTTTTAAAAGAAAATAAGATATTTTATAAGGAAGAAATGAGTGGAATTTTTTAAAAAATGGAGTTACTTTTTCAAAATACAAAAGATATCATGGAGAAAGGATTTAAGGAGATTATGGAAAAATGGAAAATACCATACTAGGGATGATGTCAGGTCCTCCTTCGTTTAATAATCAAGAAAGAAACCACTCAACTCCATGCTTTAGAATTAAGTGTACTTTTACTAATTACAAATGATGAGTAGCAAAGCAAAGCTGAGTCTGAGTAAAAAGGCGTGAAAGCAATAGATATCATGTATAATTCAATCCCCTCCCCTTGGCACCCCATTTCATAGTCCAATAATAATTCACCCAACCGTCAGGTGGGAGATGTCTTCAAAGTTTCAAGTTTCAAATCTCAAGTTTAATTTTATTTATAGGCCGCCCAATCCCGGAGGACTCTGGGCGGCTTCAGGCTGGAATGCTGGACAGTTGGCCTTGGCAGGAAACTCCCTTCTTCCACATGCACAGATAGATGGTCAGGACAGCTCCTAATAACAATCCTCCAGTACATAATAATTCCCCTCCCAAATACCATGCCCCCCTCCCCGTTTCAATGGCAGCCGAAAAGCAGCGAAGCAGAGGCTGACATCCGGCCCTCCTCTAGAAAAGGATGGTCAAACCTGCAGAAACGAAAGAACACAGACAAACAAATGAACAACATGACATAGAAGAGAGAAAGGGGAATGGGAAAATTAGCAGTCCACATAGAAATCAGGGTTTATCAGGGTAAGTAGAGTAGAACTTGCGGAGCAGACGAGGAGCTCGAACATGGGACTTGTCAACCCATTCAGTGTGTGATGGGGGAAAATGTTTCCAAGCCACAAGATACTGAATACGGTTCCTCCGTTTAGGAGAGTCCAAAATTTCCCGGACTTCAAAATGCTGCTCCCCCTCTATCAAAAGTGCGGCGGGCAGAGGCGGAAGAGGAGTCCTCAACGGAGAAGTATGTTCCGGTTTCAGGAGATTAACATGAAAAACAGGATAAACCCGGTTGAGATGCTTAGGCAATTGGAGACGGACAGAAACAGGGTTGATGATCTTGACAATTGGAAACGGGCCAACATATTTTGGGCCCAATTTCTTCGACTTTTGAGTCGTTTGAAGAAACTTAGTGGATAAATAAACCCGATCACCAACCTTATAGTCATGAGGTTTAGACCTCTTCCTATCCGCCTGTTTCTTATGCACGTGGTGTGCAGCATCCAGCGCCCGGTGCGTCAAAGGCCACATCTCCTGAAGGCGATCATTCCACTCGGAGAGTGAGGACACTTGTGGTTTCTCGCGAGGAATCTCTGGGATGGGCACAAAATCTTGCCTGTAAACAACACGGAAAGGGGTAAAGCCCGTGCTACTGTGCACAGAATTGTTGTATGCCACTTCAGCATGAGGCAACAATTCCACCCAATCATCCTGCTGGTAGTTGATGAAGCAACAAAGATATTTCTCCAGCACAGAATTAGTCCTCTCACAGGCCCCATTAGTGTGAGGATGGTGGGAGGAGCTTAAGCCCTGGGTGGAGCCAATCAGTTTCAGGAATTCTTTCCAAAATAGCGAGGTGAACTGGACACCCCTATCTGAGATGATGCGGTCCGGCACCCCATGCAAACGATAGATATGCGAGATGAACATCTTAGCCAGAGATTTGGCGGATGGGATCTTAGAGCAAGGAATGAAATTTATTTATTTATTTATTTATTTATTTATTTATTTATTTATTTATTTATTTATTTATTTATTTATTTATTAGACTTATATACCGCTTCATAGGGGTTTCAGCCCTCTCTAAGCGGTTTACAAATTTTTTAGCAAATTGAGTCAGTAACTTGCCCCCACAGTCCGGGTCCTCATTTCACCCACCTCGGAAGAATGGAAGGTTGAGTCGACCTTGAGCCAGTGAAATTTGAACCGCTGAGCTGCAGATCACAGTCAGCTAAAGTGGCCTGCAGTACTGCACCCTAACCACTGCGCCACCTCGGCTCTTGAATTTGAAATGAACTTGCTTGGAGAATAAGTCAGTAACAACCCAGATTACTGTATTTCCTTGACTCTCCGGAAGTTCAACAATGAACTCTTTCCATGAGGCTTCCGGGTGAGCTACCGCCTGGAGCAACCCTTGGGGTTTTCCCAGAGGGTGTTTTGCAGCGGCACAAATGGAACAACTAGCCACATAAGACTCAATGTCTTTTTTCAATGAAGGCCACCAAAATTGTCTCTTAACGAGATGCAAGGTTTTGACGAACCCAAAGTGTCTGGCCATGCGAGAGTCATGAGCCCGTTGGAGGACGGTGGTTCTAATGGATGTAGGGACGTATAATTTTGCACCAATCCAAGTCAATCCATCTTTCATGGTGCATTCATTCATATGTTGCTGGAACCATTCATCCTTTGTAAGGGCCCCCTTTAGTTCAGAGATAAAGTCTTGTGTGCCCTCTAACTTAGAGGTTGTCTGACTCCTGGTGACAACAGGAGCAGCCAGACTCCTTGTGGGAATGACAGGTTGGACAACACTGAGCTTTGAACTGTTGTACTGCAGGAGCCTGGACAAAGCATCAGCCATAAAATTCTTCCCTCCTGGAATGTATTTCAAAGTAAAATTGAACCTATTGAAATGTTGTGCCCAGCACATCTGTTTGGGAGACAGTTATTTGGGGTTTTTCAACGCCTCCAAGTTTTTGTGGTCAGTCTACACCTCAAAAGGGTGTTTAGCGCCCTCTAGAAAATGACGGCAGGTCATCAAAGCCCAACGAACAGCAAAAGCTTCTTTTTCTCAAATAGCCCAGCGTCTCTCAGTGTCGGTCAGCTTGCGAGAGGTGTAAGCGCAGGGTTGTAATTCTCCTTGTGCATTTGCTTGAAGCAGTACTGCCCCCACCGCCACATCACTGGCATCAGCCTGGACCACAAAAGGTGCATCCATGTCTGGGTGTTTCAGGACCGGTTCCTCTGCAAACAGGCGTTTCAACTTCTCGAAAGCAGCCTGACACTCCATAGTCCAGTTCAAAGATATGCTAGGTTTGGGCTTTGCTCCTCCTTTCAACTTAAGGAGGTTAGTGATTGGAAGAGCGATCTTAGCGAAGCAGGGAATAAATTGACAATAGAAGTTAGCAAAACCCAAAAAACTCTGTAAGTGCTTACGTGTGCGTGGGGCTTCCCATTTGGTGACAGCCTTAACCTTTGCTGAGTCCATCTCTATCCCTTTGTGGGGGATTCGATAGCCCACCCTCTCCTGATGAAATTCGCACTTGGATAATTTGGCATATAGTTCTGCTGCATGTAGTTTCTTGAGAACTGTGCGGACAAGCTTCACATGTTCTTCACATGCTTCCGTGTAAATAAGGATATCGTCTAGATAGATCATCACGCCTTTGTAAAGATGGTCATGCAAAACTTCATTAATTAGTTGCATAAAGACCGCTGGCGCCCCCTGGAGGCCAAATGGCATTACTCAAAATTGGAAACAACCAAGGGAGCAGTTGAATGCAGTCTTCCATTTGTCCCCCTCTTTAATTCTGACCCGATAGTATGCTTCCCGCAGGTCCAATTTAGTGAAAATTCTCCCCTTCCCTAGTTGTGCCAGCATGTCCTTCATCAGTGGTAAGGGGTAGAGGTTTTGGGCAGAAATGCAGTTAAGATTCTTAAAATTCACACATAAACGAAAGGAGCCATCTTTCTTTTCTCTGAATAACACTGGGGCAGCTACTTTGGGTCTCGCTGGTTCAATGAAGTCCCTTTCCAAGTTTTTATCAATGAATTTTCTCATTTCGTCCATCTCCCTAGGGGTCATTGAATAAATTTGGGGTTTCGGGAGCTTCACCCCAGGTAGAATATCAATGGTGCAATCTGTGGCCCTATGAGGGGGCAACTTATCAGAAGATTTTTCACTGAAAACATCTTTCAGGTCCCAATATTCCTTTGGAATTCTTTCCTCCCCCTCAATTCTTTCTTGCCCTCTGGCCGCTAGTTTGGGGACCGTTTTATCAGGCTCCAGATCCTCCATCCTCCCCTCAGGGGGTGTGGCTGACCAAATTCATAACCACTCATCTCTCCAGTTAATGCGTGGGTTCCATTTACGGAGCCAGGGGAGTCCTAAAATAAGGGGCTGGTCCATCCCTGGGGCTACAATAAAAGTTATCATCTCTTGGTGGGTTCCCACCCACATTTCGATGGGTTCTGTAGCAAAATGAGCAGGACCGCCCCCTACAATAGAGCCATCTAATTGAAGTTTGAAGTTTCATTTTATTTCTATGCCGCCCTATTCCCTATAGGGACTCAGGGCGGCGAACAACTCCAACGGGAAAGGGAACATACAAATACAAAACAGGCAATTAAAATAACCAACAACCACATCTGTCGAGAGTGGAGGGAGCTCATCAACCCCAGGCCTGCCGACACAGCCAGGTTTTAACGGCTTTTCGGAAGGCCAGGAGAGAGGTGAGGGTCCGAATCTCCGCGGGGAGTTCGTTCCAAAGGGCCGGAGCTAATTGACAAAATGCAATTGGGATTTTTAAAGTTTTCAGTTTGAAGCCCATTTTTTCAACTATATCTGGGCTTATAATGCAACGTGAGCAGCCAGAGTCTAAAAGAGCCAGAATTTTCTCTTTTGTGTCAGAAGAGGGCACTCTAAGCTCAACTGGGATAAGCATGGGCCCCGAGCGGGAACTTACCCAGTGGTCCGCGTCCTCATAGTCACTGTCGACAGACGAACTGGGGCTTCTGCACCCTCCTTCCTCCGGCTCGAAGCATCGAGAAATCTCCTCCCCCCTCAAAACAGGTTCTCTTTTCTTGCTAGGAGGCTTCTCAGGCTTTTTCTCCCTCCAGGAGGGCAGAGCGGTGTGGGTCATCTTGACTCAGCAATTCACAGCACGGTGCCCCTCCTTCCCACAGTGGAAGCAGACGGAAGGCTTGGGCTTGCCTGTGAATCCTCCCCTTCCCCCTTTTTGCACCTTTGGGAGAGGAGATTTGGTGGGTGGGAGGGAATCCTCAGTTTCTCCCTCTTCCTTGTAACGAAGTCTAGCCAAATCAACCTCAACATCTGCAGCAGCCTCGTACCAAGGTTCTAAGCGGCGGGGGAGTCTCCTGTTTACACACATCTCTAGTTCCTCTGCCGGTCCTCTTTCCACACCACTCTCTCGAGCCCGGCGTTCGCCCCATGCCTCTTCGAGGAGTTTCATGGCTTGGGACATCTTGTAGTCTTCTTCCTTAGATCCATACCAGTCAGCAGCTGGTTTCCTGGGCCTCCTCCTCGTGACTCCAGTTAGTTGTTCATCAGGTTCCTCTTTCTGCCCCACTCCCCAAGTCCACCTGGGTCGAACAGTAGGTTCCTCCACTCCCAGTTCGGCCAGCATTTCCATTAATGATGGAGCTGCCGTTGCCCCCAAATCTTCCTCCTGGTCACTGCCATGTAAAGACATTTTTTTTCTTCTTTGAGGGCACCCCCCCTCGGAAGGTGTTCACTCCGGGTTGGGTGCGAGGTGAGACTCAGCTTATTGTCAGATGCTCCTTCGTTTAATAATCAAGAAAGAAACCACTCAACTCCATGCTTTAGAATTAAGTGTACTTTTACTAATTACGAACCATGAGTAGCAAAGCAAAGCAAAGCTGAGTCTGAGTAAAAAGGCGTGAAAGCAATAGATATCATGTATAATTAAATCCCCTCCCCTTGGCACCCCATTTCATAGTCCAATAATAATTGACCCAACTGTCAGGTGGGAGATGTCTTCAAAAAGCATCATCAGGCTGGAATTCTGGACAGTTGGCCTTGGCGGGAAACTCCCTTCTTCCACATGTGCAGATAGATGGTCAGGACAGCTCCTAATAACAATCCTCCAGTACATAATGATTCCCCTCCCAAATACCATGCCCCCCTCCCCGTTTCAATGGCAGCCGAAAAGCAGCAGCGAAACAGAGGCTGACAGATGATGAGTAAAGTCCAAGACACCCAGGAAAAGGAGGAGTCAAGAGAAGAAATGAAGGAAGAAGAAGACAAAGAGGAGACAACAATGAAAATAACAGTGATTGATGAATTAAACCAGGGGGAAATATATTAAGGGAGCTGGAAGATATATTTGAAAGGGAGAGATGGATCTTTGTAGAAACTTTAGAAACTGGGCAGTGGAAGAGGGTAGAGGTGAGAAAAGTGCCTACATTGAATATCCAAGATGTAGATACAAACAGAGGTAAAGATTTAAGAGAGGAATGTGGGAGGCAAGTAAAAAAAAAAGCATAGCAATTAAAGTATTGAAGCGAGCAAGAGACAATGGATAGATAATGTTTCTTTTTTTAAATTGTTTGGATTTGCTTTTCCTCCCGCCCCTCCTTAAAGCACAGCAATCAAAGTATCGAGGTGGGCAAGAGACAATGGATGGATGATGTCTTTTTATTGTTGTTCTGATTTGCTTTTCCTTTTCTCTTTCTCTCTTTTCTTTTTTTTAGGTAGGTAACATGATTAGAAATTAGATAGGATAAAAAGAAAAAGTCTTTTAATAAAGGGTCACATGATTAAAACTTAGCATAAGTGATAGACATGAGAGAAGGGGGAATACTAGTGCACATACTTTTATATAATAAAATGGAAGTAATGTCAAGAGAAAACATGGAATAATTGAACAATGATAGATTGCAATCTATTATAAACGTGTATTATTATTGTTGTTGTTGTTGTATCACAGCGGCCAGTTGTTTCACCAGATTTGGCATTGATTACTAGTCGGGCCCCACCCAGGGGCCTAGGATGTCGTAACGTATTTTCGTAATATGTGTGCGGATCCAAGCAGTGCGGCTTTTTGCATTTGACTGATGGTGATTTTGTCAATTTTTAACTGTTTTAAATGTAATCCCAGTGCTTTTGGAATAGCACCCAGTGTGCCGATTACCACTGGAATTACCACTGCTGGTTTGTGCCATAATAATTGAATTTCGATTTTTAAATCCTGGTATTTCGCGATTTTTCCATGTTCCTTCTCGTCAACCCTGCTATCACCTGGTATTGCGATGTCTATGATTGTAACCTTATTTTTCTCAACCAGTGTGATGTCTGGTGTATTATGCGCCAGTATTTTGTCTGTTTGTACATGAAAATCCCATAAGATCTTGGCCATCTGATTTTCGGTGACTTTTTCAGGCTTATGTTCCCACCAGTTTCTTGTTGTTTTAATATTATAATTTTTGCACAAATTCCAATGGATCATTTGTGCTACTGAATTGTGCCACAATTTATAATCAGTCTGCATGATTTTTTTTACAGCAGCTGAGTATGTGATCAACAGTTTCATCAACTTCTTTGCAAAGTCTGCATTTGGCATCATCAGAGGATTTTTCGATTTTGGCCTTAATGGCATTTGTGCGGATAGCTTAGGTTTAGGTTTATTAGATTTATATGCCGCCCTTCTCCCAAGGACTCAGGGCAGCATACAACTTTAAAAGAAACACATAATACAAAAGTTTAAAAAAATTAAATAGAATATCCCAAACCCAATTAAAATTGACAATGACATTTTTTTAAAAAAATTCAAATTAAAATTAACAGTAATCAATAATTTATTTTGTTTTGTTCAGGCCAGGCTTGCTTGCTGGAAAAGCCAACTTTTTAGGGCACGTCGGAAGGACCGGAGGTCGGGGATTATACGAAGCTCCGGGGGCAGCTCATTCCAGAGGGAAGGCGCTCCCACAGAGAAGGCTCTCCCCCTGGGGGTCACTAGCTGACACTGTCTGGCCAACGGCACCCTGAGGAGGCCAACTCTGTGGGATCGCACTGGACAATGGGAGGCTACCGGTGGCAGTAGGTTGTCTCGCAGGTACCCTGGGCCTAAGCCATGGGGTGCTTTAAAGGTCATAATTAGTACCTTGAATCGCACCTGGAAGACAACCGGCAACCAGTGCAGGCCGCCTAAAAGGGGTGTAACATGGGAGCACCTAGATTCCCCCATGATAACCCGCGCAGCCGCATTCTGGACCAGTTGAAGCTTCCGGATGCTCTTCAAGGGCAGCCCCATGTAGAGAGCATTACAGTAGTCCAGGCAAGAAAGGACGAGGGCATGAGTGACTGTGCACAGAGCATCCCGATCCAGGAAGGGGCACAACTGATGTACCAGGCAAACCTGGTAAAAGGCCCCCTGATCACGGCTGTCTGGTGTTCTTCTAAACTAAGCCGCGTATCCAGGAGGACGCCCAGATTGCGGGCCCTCTCTGAGGGGGCTAAAATTTCTCCCTCTATCATCAAAGATTGCATCTGGGAGAGCCCTTGGAACCAGCGGGGTCTCCCCTTTCTGCCTCTTTTTGTGGCTGGGGAGAGCCTTTTGTGACTGGAGAGGACCTTCTCTCCTTACCACCTATGCTACCTGGTTCCCCTGCCCACGCTCATAGATTTGGACCTTTGGACTCCCAGCTTTGCAACCTTGTTCCCGGGCCACCACTATTACCGTCCTCCACCATCTCTGGAACCCCATCTCTGCCACCTGGACCTTTACTCCCCTTCTACCACTCTACCACAGTCTTTGTATGAACTTTGCACATTTTAACAGCCGCACAATTTTTTCTCTTTGTATGGGGTATGTATGTGATATGTGTGTGATGGATGGTTGATGTTTGTACCCATTTTTATTAATATTTATTATTATTGTACCCTGTAATTTTAAATTGACTTATGTGGGGACTGTATGAGTGAGCGACTGTGTATGTATGATAGGACTGGGAGTACAGCCGGGTGCCTCCTCCACTGAGTGCTATTGCAGAAATGGTAGGGGGCCCAGGCCTACCTCCCGTCTTAGAATGACTGAGATAAATGGCCTGCTGGAGAGAGCGGAGGGGAGGGGAAATGGGGTCCACAGGTACGGGAGTGGGCTGGAACATTACGGTCATGACGGGGAGGGGCAGGTACGATGGGAACTTCAGGGCTAGCCATTACCGGGGAAGGAGGGTCCGCTACGTCACAGCGATCCCTCCTTCTGGCCCTGTTAGTTCCACTCCAGGACCAGATGGCGAGAGTGGTCAGGGCCCTGGTCTCAGGCTGTTGTTGCTAAATGCCAGGTCTGTGGTTCACAAGGCTCCCCTCGTCTGGGACCTAATATTAGACGAGGGGGCAGACCTGGCATGTATTACTGAAACCTGGCTGGGCCCGGAGGGAGGAGTCCCCCTCACTGAAATGTGCCCAGAAGATTTTCAGGTGCTCCATCAGCCGCGACCCCAGACAAAGGGGGGAGTGGCTGTCATCATCCGAGGGTCATTAGTTCCTCGTAGGATCCCTGCTCCAGTGCTTGTCGGGTGTGAGTCCTTGTTGGTGAAGTTGGACCTTGCGGGTCAAGTGGGCTTGTTGTTAACGAACCTTCCCCCAACAGCGTTGCAACAGCCATCCCCTTGCTCCTCGAGTCTGTAGCCGAGCGGGCGGTAGAGTTCCCCAGGCTTATGGTACTGGGGGATTTCAACCTGCCTTCACTCGATGAACACTGATAGGGCGCAGGAGTTCATGGCTTCCATGACAGCCATGGACTTGACCCAAGTAATCCGGGGTCCGACTTACTCAGCAGGTCACACACTTGACCTTGTATTCCTCTCAGAGCAGTGGAGATGTGATCTAGATTTGAGGGGCATTAAGATCTTGCCCTTGTCATGGTCTGATCACTTCCTACTGAGGCTTGACTTTCGGAAACT
Organism: Thamnophis sirtalis; assembly: GCF_051295495.1. Taxonomy (NCBI): domain Eukaryota; kingdom Metazoa; phylum Chordata; class Lepidosauria; order Squamata; family Natricidae; genus Thamnophis; species Thamnophis sirtalis. The sequence continues at coordinate 64,159,041 of NW_028261388.1, forward strand.
AATCCCTCACTGTAGGGAGGAGGAACCGATTAGGTGGTTCCACCCCAGACGCCTGATGGACCCTATGGGTTTTCAGACGGCGCTTGGTGAAATACCTGACACTCTCATCCACAGTCTGGCAGAGTCCTTAGTCGCTGCTTGGAATACAGCGGCGGTAGGGGCTCTAAACCCGATTGTGCCTTTACGGCCTCTCCGAGGTAGTGGATCCAGGAGGGCTCCTTGGTTCTCTGAGGAACTCCGGGAGATGAAGGGCCAAAAGAGATGCCTAGAGCGCCGCTGGAGGGCCAGTAACTCTGAATCAGACCGAGCACTGATGAGAGCCTATAACAGGACCTATCTCGTGGCAATACGAGCGGTGAAATGTGCGCATTTTGCCGCTCTTATTGCATCCGCTGAATCGTGCCCAGCCACCTTGTTTAGAATAGCCCGCTCCCTCTTGAAAGGGAGGGATGCGGATGACCCTTTACAGGGTAGAGCTGAGGAATTTATTCAGTTTCTAATGGATAAAGTCGCTCAGATTCGGACAGATCTGGACTCCAATTGCACGGTACCAGCCGAGGTACCGGGGGAAGGTCTTGAGCGGATTTCTTGGAGCGAGTTTCAACTTGTCACCTCTGAGGAAGTGGACAAGGCCATGGGAGCAGTGAGTGCCTCCACCTGTATACTGGACCCGTGCCCCTCCTGGCTGGTCTCGACCAGCAGGGGGGTGACACACGGCTGGATCCAGATGATAGTAAACACCTCTCTCAGGAGGGATCCTTCCCGCACCTCCTAAAGGATGCGGTGGTGAGACCCCTCCTGAAGAAGCCATCTCTGGATCCAGCCATTTTGAGTAACTATCTTCCAGTCTCCAACCTCCCCTTTGTAGGGAAGGTTGTTGAGAAAGTGGTGGCCTTTCAACGCCGGTGGTCCTTGGATGAAACCAATTATCTGGATTCCTTTCAGTCTGGTTTCAGGCCTGGTTACAGCACGGAAACTGCTTTGGTTGCACTGATCGATGATCTCTGGCGAGCCAGGGATAGGGGTCACTCCTCTATCCTAATGCTTCTTGACCTCTCAGCGGCCTTCAATACCATCGACCATGCGATGGTTGCAGGAGGTGGGAGTGGGAGGCACCGTTCTTCAGTGGTTCTCCTCCTACCTCTCGGACAGGTCGCAGTCGGTGTTGGTCGGAGGGCAGAGATCGACCCCTAGGCCCCTCAGTTATGGGGTACCACAGGGTTCGGTCCTGTCCCCCCTCCTATTTAACATCTACATGAAGCTGCTGGGTGAGATCATACGCCGGTACGGGATTAAATATCATCAATATGTGGACGATACACAATTGTATCTGTCTGCCCCGTGCCAACTCAGTGAAGCGGTAGAAGTGATGTGCCAGTGCCTGGAGGCTGTCAGGGTCTGGATGGGAGTGAACAAGCTTGCACTCAATCCCGACAAGACTGAGTGGCTATTGATGTTCCCTCCCAAGGATGGTCCAGCTATTCCATCTCTTAGCCTGGGGGGTGAAATTATACGCCCCTCAGAGAGGGTTCGCAATTTGGGAGTCCTCCTGGATCCGCAGCTGACTCTAGAACATCATCTCTCAGCTGTGACCAGCGGGGCCTTTGCCCAGGTTCGCCTGGTGCACCAATTGCGACCCTATCTGGACTGGGAGGCCCTTCGGATAGTCACTCACGCCCTCATCACCTCAAGTCTGGATTACTGTAATGCACTCTACATGGGGCTGCCCCTGAAGAGTGTTCGAAGACTTCAGCTAGTCCAGAATGCAGCCACGCGAGCGATTGTGAGTGCACCTAGGTACACCCACGTTATACCTATCCTCTGCGAGCTGCACTGGCTTCCCATTGGTCTCCGGACATGCTTCAAGGTGCTAGTAGTTACTTTTAAAGCCCTACATGGTATCGGACCTGGCTACCTAAGAGACCGCCTCCTGCCAGTTACCTCCGGATTCCATCTGCCGGCCAATGTCGGCTGGCGACCCCAGCCGAAGGGGAGGGCCTTCTCTGTTGCTGCCAAGGTGGTGCAGTGGTTAAAAGCAGCACTGCAGGCTACTGCTAGATCAGCAGGTCAGCGGTTCAAATCTCACCGGCTCAGGGTTGACTCAGCCTTCCATCCTTCCGAGGTGGGTAAAATGAGGACCCAGATTGTTGGGGGCAATATGCTGACTCTCTGTAAACCGCTTAGAGAGGCCTGAAAGGCCTATGAAGCGGTATATAAGTCTACTGCTATTGCTATTGCTATTGCTCTGGCCCTATGGAACGATCTCCCTGTTGAGATCCGGACCCACACTACCCTTCCGGCCTTCTGCAAAGCGACCAAGACCTGGCTGTTCTGGCAGGCCTGGGGCTGTTGAATTATTCAGCCCCATCTTATGTTATGATTGTTGTTGTATTTTTAACTGTTGTTTTTTATTTTTATTTTTATATCCCCTTTTCCCTTCTTATTTGTAAGCCGCCCTGAGTCTTCCGAGAGTGGGCGGCATACAAGTTAATTAAATAAATAAATAAATAAATAAATAAATAAATAAATAAATAAATAAATAAATAAATAAATAAGATGGAGCAAGATGTGTCTTGGAGGGATTGAGCTTGAGCCTGTTCCTCCCCATCCAGATCCGCACAGCCTCCAGGCATCGGGACATCACGTCGAGGGCATCATTTGGGTGGTTTGGGGTAGAGATGAAAAGTTGGGTATCATCAGCATATTGATGATACCGTACCCCAAAACCATGGATGATCTCACTCAGTGGTTTCATATATATGTTGAACAGGAGGGGTGAGAGAACCGACCCCTGGGGCACCCCACAAGTGGCACGCCTCAGGGTCGATCCCTGCCCTCCAGTCAACACAAACTGTGACTGATCCGACAGGTAGGAGGAGGTGCCCCCCACTCCCAACGCCTCAAGTCGTCGCAGTAGGATACCATGGTTGATGGTATCGAAAGCTGCTGAGAGGTCTAATAGGACCAGGACAGAGGAGCAGCCCCTGTCCTGGGCCCACCAGAGATCATCGACCAATGCAACCAATGCCGTCTCTGTGCTGTATCCGGGCCTGAAGCCCAACTGAAACGGATCCAGATAGACAGCTTCATCCAGGGACTGGGGAAGCTAACATGCTACCGCATTCTCAACAACCTTCGCTACAAAGGTGGTGGGAAAGAACCCCTCTCTCAACGAAGCATTGGTAATCACATTGGTAATCGCCTGGAGCCAGCCTCATGTCACCTCCCGGGAAGCCGAGACTAACCAAGAGGGACATGGGTCTAGCACACAAGTGGTGGCACTGAGTATCCCCATAATCCTGTCCATGCCCTTGGGGGGTCACAGGTTCAAACTCATCACAGATGGTCTCCACAAGATTCATCCCTGTCGACTTGCCCGAATCTACCCAGTGAGAGTCCAAGCCTGTCCGGATCTGAGCGATTTTATCCTGCAGATTCTGAACAAATGCTTCAGCCCTACCCTGCAAGGGGTCTTTCCCAGCTCCTTGGTTAAGTAAGGAGCGGGTCATCCTAAACAGGGGGGCTGGGGAGTTATCTGCGGACGTGATAAGAGCAGAAAAATGTTGCTGTTTTGCTGCTTTTATCGCCACTAAGTAGGATTTAATATGAATTCTTACTAGTGTTTGATCAGATTTGGACCGGCTGGCCCACCAACCACTCTCTAGTCATCTTTTCCGGTGTTTCATCTCCCGGAGCTCCTCGGTAAACCAGGGAGCTACCCGGGATTGACACTGGGTCAGAGGCGGCAAAGGCACAACACGATCCAAAGCCCCAGTGGCCGCCCTATCCCAGGTTTCCACCAGGGCTTCGGTCGAGTTGTGAGCAAGGGATTCAGGAAAAGTCCCAAGCTCCGTCAGGAACCTTTCAGGGTCCATCAGGCGCCTGGGCCTGAACCATCTAGTCGGTTCCTCCTCCGTGCGGTGAGAGGTAGCAGTATGGAATGATACTGATGAGGAAATGATCCGACCATGACAAGGGTTGGATAGAAATATCCCCTAAATCTAGATCATTCATCCACTGCCCAGAGACAAAAATCAGGTCGAGCATGTGTCCCCCATTATGGGTGGGGTCTTGAATTAACTGAGTTAGGTCCATAGCCGTCATGGAAGCCATGAACTCCCGAGCTTACTCAGATGTCTCACCAATGGAAGGCAGATTGAAATCCCCCAGGATCATAAGCCTGGGGAAATGAACCGCCAATCCAGCTAACCTTCAGCAGCTCCGGCAGGGCCGATGAAACGTAGCAGGGAGACAGGTACGTAACAAAAAGGGCCACCTGAACTCCAAGGCCCCATTTCACAAAAAGGGACTCACACCCGCCTATCTGAGGCACAGTGACCTCCTGAAGTCTAAGACTTTCCCTAATAATCACCGCCACCCACCCACCGCTGCCCTGGGCTCTCGGCTGGTTAAACGCCCTAAAGCCTGGTGGGCATAATTCACTAAGGGGAACATCCCCCTCTTGGCTCAACCAGGTCTCCGTAATGTATGCCAGGTCCGCTCTACCCTCTTGTATGAGGTCGTAAATGAGGGGAGCCTTATGTACCACGAACCTGGCATTAAGCGACACCAGCCGGAGACCAGGGTCCTGTAATCCCAAGCACCCAGGGGTGTGAGAAGGGTAATGGTGGTCGGAACGCGTGATTGCTCTTAAACAGCAGACCCGTGTCCCCCAAACATAATTTGTACCTCGTCCCCCACCATATCTGCCTCTCCCACAAACAGTAGAGATGGTGAACCCCCGAATGGAATGGCTTAATGTCTCCCCCGGAATCCCAACCCTTCCCAGCACTCCTGACCCACGCTCATTAGTTAGCTCTGGCTTGTGCCCTGGCAGACTCCCCCCCAAGCCTGTCTGAGCAATCTGTATCAACCCCCCCACCCTCCCCTTAAAATTTGATTTAAAAACCCCTGTAAAAAACCCCTAAGAAGTCTCTTCTTCGCATGCCACCTTGTTCTTGCACAGCCAGGATTAGTGACGCTGTTTCTTTCTTTAATGTACCTGTTGTTAACCATAACCAAGTTTTTTCACTGTCCACTTTATCTTTTATTTTCCCCAGAAATTGGCCATGCAATGCTTTGTTCTGCCAACTCTCCATTCTTGATTTTATCACATCTTTTCTATATTTTCTGTTGGACCTTGAGTAGATTTTTGTTCTTTACTTTGATTAATAGATGTTCTTGACTTTCTTTTAAATAATCAGATTATTATTATTATTATTATTATTATTATTATTATTATTATTATTATTATTAGAAATACATAAGTTGAATGAATGTAATAGTTATGATTAACTTTACTAGTTGTAATTGTATTAGAATGTATGACATCCAAGTGTCACACTGTTCACACATTGATTTGATATATTTATAAAAAATAAAAAACTTGAAAAAAAGAAAAAAAAGACATGTCTTTCTGAAAAAAAGGTTTATTCTCTGTTATAATCATTTTAACATATTCATGAATCTATTAGTACTAAATTGTCCATCATCTCAAAAAAGGTCTTTAGTAGTTTATCCTGGAAGGGTTTAATCCCCTTAGTGGATATTCTATCTTTTTTAAACTAGCAGATATACACTCTTTCCCTAATAATTTATTTGTTATGTATTTCATATCTTGTTTCTTAATATGTATTTCTTGAAGGCAGGTTATGTCAACATTTCCTCAGTTTATCCCAAAAGAATAGAATTTTTCTCTTTTTCAAGATGTCAGTAAGATTTCCTTTTTCTCAAAATTCTAACTGGAATTTTCTTCAGAACAATTACCATATTTTTCAGAGTATGATGCACTCCCCACCCCCTCCAAAAAAGTGGGTGGAAATGTCTGTGCATCTTATACAGTGAATATTGCGGCAGGGGGAGGGAGGTTGGTGTGGCACAGATCAGCTCTTCTAGAACAGCAGAAAATGGGCAGCGGTGAACAGGCAGTGGTGGTAAATGGGCCATGCTGAATGGTCGGTGGCATGTAATGGGTCATGCCGAACGGGCGATGCTGAATGGGCCAGATGAATACCAGATGGATGCTGGGAGGCAGAGGCAGATTTTTTTCCCTGTTTTCTTCCCCAAAAGCTAGGTTTTTTCCCCCAAAAGCTAGGTGCATTTTATAGTCCAAAAATGTGGTATATCCACGTTTTCCATTCTCAGTTTATCTTTAAAGTGGCAATCCAAAACATAATCTCTTGTTATTCTTGCAAATGAACTATGAGATTAATTTTCTCATCATGGCAAATCTGGAATTTACTCTGTATACTTTGTATAGATCTATATCAAGAAGTTTTTTCTTTATTAATTAACTGAGCCAAACACTTAACCAGCCTTAGTCTGATATCTTCAGGAATTGCTCAAAATCTTAATTAAAATTCCTTAGTCTGAGATTCCAAAATTGTTCTCTCTTCCAGTTCAGCTTCACATAAAGTATTTGTCGTCTCCAATATGTGCTCCATAAGATCCACTTTGTCCTTCATCTGTTTGATATCTGCATATCTCCCAGAGTTCTCTTACAAGAGCATCAATCTTGGATGCAGGCTTTATTCCCATAGATTAAATGAACTCATATGTTTTAGCTGTATGTTAATCCATAAAGGGCCCTAAAAGTTATATATCTGCTGATAATTTCTCAAATTTTTCTGTGTTGTTACATGTAGCCATTTTGATAATGTGTAGCTGAAATTTAAAAATTTTAAATTAAAAGTTTTAGAGTTATAGATTTGTAGCATAAAATTCACTAGTTTTAATAATGCTAGTGAGACATTTAAAAAATTAGCAGTATTATCATCTTTTGGCTATCAGGGTTCCAAGAAACATCCCCAACGAAAGAAAACTCCAAGACTTGAATTTCCTCAAAGTTCCACTTTATTAGAGATAGCATGTTGGCACATCTGGGAAAACCCAAATCTGAAATCTTTCAGGTTTCCCCACCCAGTTGAAAGTTTAAGACCCTTCCCACACACACACACAAGTCTCTCCCCTGGTCCATTACTTTATTTCTGGTCTAGAATAGATATGATTTGGATGACTTCAGAATTAAGTGGGAATGTCCAAGAGATTGAAATTAAATCCAATCTGTGGACTAACCACAATTCAATAAAAATTAGCTGGAAGGGACAAAAGAAGAAAGCAAGATAGACTCTAAATCAATCTATAACAAAAGATAAAGAATTTATACAGATGATGGAAAGAGAAAAATGGATTCTTCTTTGAAGAAAATAAAAAAAGAGACTTCGTTACTGTCAGGCATGCCTCCTTCAATATCCAAGAAAGATTATTGGTTTTGCTCCCCCCTTTGATTTTAAAAGATTCAACATTGGCGATGCAATGCTAGCAAAAGAGGGGATAAATTGGCGGTAAACGTTAGCGAATCCCCAAAAACTTTGTAGCTGTTTGCGGGTGAAATTTCTCTTGGTGAAATTCACACTTAGACAACTTGGTGTAAAGTTCAGTAGCTCAGAGTTTTTCAGGATTGAGCTCTCTTGTAGCACCTCCTCTCTGAGCCTCACCTGCCTTGGATGCCAGGGGTCCTGCAAGCATCCCAGCAATGCAAATGCTGCCCAAATCCCCACAACTTGAGTGAACAATTCAGCTGCTCTACGTGCCTGCCCACCCACCGCACCTGGGCCTGCCAGGCACCATCCACCCCAAACTAAGCAGCAGGGAGGCTTTGGGATAGTGCCCTTCTAGTACCCGCCGCCCTGCCAAAGGCAAAGCGGAAGTAGGTGGGGGCCACGCAGGGCTCCTCCTAACCCTAACGCAGCTGGTGCTCATCAAGGGCAGCCCATACACGAGGCAAGTTTGAGTTTTGCATTTTATCTTCTTGCCTTTTGCGAACTTTTGGCTGCATACAAGGAAAGCAGCAGAAATTTTTCTCCTCTTTCGCTCCAAGAGGCTGCGCCAGCACGATAGGTCTCATGAAGACTCATTTCTGGTGGAGTTTGGAGAAGAGAAAGATTTCTTGCATGCAGCATGCAGCCAAAAGTTCACAAAAGGCAGAAAGGTAAAATGCCAAACTTGCCGGTCCTCGGGGTGCCACCCTGAGCAGACATCGAGCTGGAGGTGGGGAGGGTCAGTCTCTTTACCCGGTTGCCTGCCCTCCACCATTTTCATCGTGTGTGTGCATGTGTGTGTGTGTGTGTGTGTGTGTGTGTGTGTGTGTGTGTGTGTGAGAGAGAGAGAGAGAGAGAGAGAGAGAGAGAGAGAGAGAAATGGCAAAGAGGAAACTCTTTCAAACAGCATTGCCTGCAATTTTTGTTACACTCCTCCATCATTTCTCTTTCTCTCTCTCTCATTCTCTTTCCCACACACACAGATATTTGATCACTTGAAAGGGACAGACTGCGATTTGCTTATATCATAAGCAGGTGCTTCCAACAATTGCCTGTCCTTTTCTCAAGCAGCAGCAGCCTGGTAGAGGGTGGGGGTAATTCTGACAGGCCACATGGCTTTCTGCCTCATTGTAGCAGGAGTCTAAGCAACACCCGCGGAGCACAAGCCGTGGTCGCCACTTGCTCCATAGCCACAAGATGAGCTGCAGAACAGACAGCCTCTCAGCTGCCAGGTTGCCTAGTGCTGTGGGCAGGGCTGGTGCTAGCAAGAGTGCACTGTATCTTCAGGCACCCAGAGAGACAGAACTTCCAGCCCTCTCTTGATCAGCTGATCAGCATGCTGTGGTTAAGGGGCCCAGCAGCCTTGAGATGACCAGGGAAGGAAAGGCCACACCCATCCCCTTCACTAGGTCTTATATTCAGGGAAGGCATATATTTATGTCCACCCCTAAAAGTCAGGCTTGGCCTTATTTCAGGTCATATTTTTGGGGAAATGCAGTAGTACTGTTAGAAGGACATGAAATGCAATTAGGCTGGCATGCCTTTCTCTGGTATGGTAGAGGTATGGCGCACAAATACTTTCAGAGGCATTATGCGAGGAATGCATTGCTTAATATATGGGAAAAATTAAATTACAACATTACAGGAAAATACCAATCTGGCTCTCCACAATGGAGACATTAATATATCCAAACCTGATTAACTGGGAAAAATTGTACCTTATAAAGATATTCGAAATGAGAGTAGTGAACTTAAATCCAAGCAAAATTACAGAATCAAGGGGTGGATTTAGCTTGGTGGCCATATTTTCAGATCTAGTCAGGATATGAGAAAGATGTTAAAACATGGGGTTTAAATAAACAACCTTCTCGGGCAGTTCAGGGCAGCCACGTTTTCTGTGCTGCCACCCAAAAAGGCTTTACCGCAATCTCTTCAGTGCTTGCTTCACCTGCCCCTTCTCGGGTAGTTCCAGGTGCCCAAGATTGCCATGCTGCCACTCGAAAAGGCTTTGCCATGATCTCTGCAGCGCCCACTTCATCTGCCCCTTCTCAGGTGGTTCCAAGCGGCAGAGATTGCAGTAGCAGCATTTTCAGGTGGTATAACACCAAATTTTTAAAAAATATAATGCAGATTGTTAACACAGCATAATTTGTATATATTCAGAAACCATATTTTCAATGCATCCTATTTTATGGATTCTATTCCTTTCACCAAAATTGATTCCAATTAATATCAATAGTATAAGAAAGGTCTAGTTTTAGGCACTATTTTGAGGGATTTACTTTTCCAGTTAAACGTATTTAGAATGGAGTCAATTGTACATTCCTATCCCAATGTTCCAAGTATCATGTAGAATTAAATCAGAGTCCAAGGCAAAACGATCCTTAAAGTTCCAATTTAATAAAGCAGACATCTTAGCACATCTGTATAATCCCAATTCTGGAAATTACATCAGAATCCCACCTAGTTAAAAGTTCATGATCTTGTCCCCACACCCACAAATCCATCACATGGTCCAATCGTCGTCTTCCACGCTGGCATCTCTGCTCAGCTACTTCTGGTCAGGTGTAAAAGTGCGGAGACAAAAGATGACCTTGGTCTTCTAGAAAAGAATAATAACAATACATTCTACAATCTCACTCCTGTCTATTCCTCCCTCCCATCAACTATACTAATGAAACAGCATAATGAAATAAGAGAAAGTGTGGCAGACCTGACAGGTGGCCTCTCCTCAGAAGAAAAATGTTTCCTGAAAAGAGAATGACATAAAAGTTAACATAAAAAATGTAACCACCTACTTCCCCCCCCACCCCCCCAGGAGACCCTTTGGCTTATCTGGAAACTTCTCGTGGAATTGTTCTACTAACTTTTCCACTTTTAAGTTCCAGCTTTTCACCCAAGTGGCTTCAGACAAAGGGTAACCCTTCCATTGCACTAAATACTGTAAGCGACCCCTATTCAGCCTAGAGTCTACAATCTTTTCCACCTCAGATTGTGTTTCCCCTTCTATCACTATAGATTGTGTTTCCCCTTCTATCTCTATATGAGGAGAGAAAGCCTGGGTGGATGCCCTTATGCTAGACCCATTTATTGGTTTCAACAAGCTACAATGAAATTCTGGGTCAAATTTCCCTAGACCTCTGGGTAGACTGAGTTGAACTGTAAATGGGTTAACTATCTTCACTATTGGGAATGGACCTAGAAATTTTGGACCAAATTCCTTGCTAGGCATTCCTAATCTTAAGTATTTGGTAGACACAAAAACTTTGTCCCCCACATGGAAGGGGGTTTGGAGCGAGCGGTGTTTATCAGCTTGCTTCTTGTAGGCTTCTGCCGCATCTGCTAGAGCCTTCTTCGTATTCTCCCATCCTTTCTTTAGTATGTCCACCCATTCATTCAAAGACATGGAGGAGGGAGGTTCTCTAGGCAGCTCAGGCATGGGAACAAATTCCATGCCACTGGTAATCTGGAAAGGAGTAAATCCAGTGCTACTGTGAACTGCACTGTTGTACACCACTTCGGCAAAGGGTAGCAAGTCTGACCAATTGTCTTGCTGATAGTTCCACTACCGCATTGGCTCTCTCTGTTGTGCAGTTAATGCTGGGATGAACCTCTGAGCTCAGTTCTTGTGTGGACCCAATGGATCTCAGGACCTCTCTCCAGAATTTGGCTGTGAACTGGACTCTGTGGTCTGAAATGATCCTCTTGGGCACTCTGTGCAGGCGATAAATGTGTTTCACAAACATTTTCACTAATTTCTTTGCAGACAGCAACTCTGAGCAAGCAATGAAGTGCGCCTGCTTGGAAACCAAGTCAATAACTGTCCAGATTACTCTGTTCCCACTGCTGTCTGGGAGTTCCACGATGAAGTCCATTGCGACCTCTTCCCATAGTCAGTTAGGGCTGGCCACTCATTGTAGCAGTCCAGGAGACTTCTCCAGCAATGGTTTCATTGTTGCACAAGTAGCACAGTTTTTTACGTAATCTTCCACCTCTGATTCCATCTTTGGCCACCGAAATTGATGCCTGGCGAGGTGGAGCGAAGTGACCTCCTAGTTCGCCTCATGGCTCCGCTGTAGAACTTCCAGCCTCAATCCCAGGGGGACGTACAGTTTGGACCCCTTCCAGGCTAATCCATTTTCTATCATTAGGATTTCCTGGTTGTTGTTGAGCCACTGGTCTGTATGGAGTGCTAATTTCATAACTGTCATCAGCTTATCCTGGCTTCCATTACTGTCATGCTGTGGTTTTCTTGACAAAACATCCCCCAACAAGTTTTTGGGTACTTGTTGGACAGCTGGGTTTTTTGTCTCTGTTGCAGGTTTTGGGCTCTTGGATTCAATCATCGCTGGCTGGCCCTTTTTCTCCACCGGTGGTAGCGGCTCAATCACAACCATCAATTTCCTACCACCGTCTTCCCACTTTATCGTAGGCTTCCACTTGTCAAGCCATGCAAGCCCCAAGATTATTTTCTCCGGCATCTCCAGAGCCACAATGAATCTGAGAAGCTTGCAGTGGCAGCACACTTGTAACTTCACCCGATCAGTTACTAGCGTGGTTTGGGCCCCTCCAATTAGCATTCCATCTGCCTGCTCAACCTGAATGGGACAGGCTAGAGGTCTTTTGCTTATGCCTAGTTGCTTGACAATCAATGTGCTGATTAAGCATCGAGCACAACTGGTGCTCACAACTGCTTCAACTTTCCCCTCCAACCCCATCTCTAGGCACTTGGAGGTTGACTTGGAAGGCGAAGGGGCGGATGGGTGCATTCACCATTGGGTCATCTTCAGCATTTTCTTCCTCTGAGGCCTCCCCTTTGGTAGGACTCTTCATCACCTTAAGTTGGGGATCCTCTTCCAGAGGTTGTTGACCTTTTTCCTCTTTCGAGGCCTCCCCCTTGGTAGGACTCTCTGTCACCTTAAGTTGGGGATCCTCTTCTAGAGGTTGTTGGCTCAGACAACTCTTTTGTGGTAGCATCTGGGGCCTTCTCTTTACCACCATGGTGTTTGGTGCGCACGTTTGTGGCAATAGGGCTGGAGCCAAGCACTCTGACGCTTTGTGGCCAGGTTGACAGCAATGGTATTTTATTGGCCCCCATGAGGAAAGGAACCTAGTTACATCTCTAAACTTAGGAACCACCTCATCAAAGTTTTCCACCATCCATTCTGTAGCTTGCCCCTTCTTCCATTGTTGAGAACCTTTCTCTGTAGGAAGGTTGGGTAAGAACCTGTTGGGGCATTGCAGGGGAGACTGGAACCAGTGGGGAGGCCAATCTCTTGGTTGGCCATTGCCCAGTTATCTGCCATGGTGCCATCTGCTGAGGAAGGGCAGGTACGAATTAGAATCCCTTCCATCCATGACCTGGGATTAAGACCCATCCCGAGGTTGCCTGATTCACAGGTTGCAGTTCAACCAATGATGGCTGGTTAGGGGGGGGGGGGTTATGTCCCAAGGGTCCCTCTGCTGGCTTGGAGGATTTCCGGCCCAAGGGTCCCTCTGCTGGCTTGGAGGACTTTCCCATGTTGATGGCCCAGGAGGTGCCCACTGGCATCTTATCCAGCCATACTCTGGGAAGAAAGCCCAATTTAGTGGTGCTTCATCCACTAGCTGCAGCCCAATTTCCGGTGGCTGGCAAGTGAAAGATGCTGGCCAAATCCCTTCTTGCTGGCTGGGTTGAAAATCCCATCTTGATAAGGATTCTGTCTTCAACTCAGTTGCAGGGTATTGGCTCATTTCAATTACCCCCTTTTGGAAGGAGTCAAAATCTCCACTCCAGGGTTTTTTCCAAGCCTTGGCTGGGGGGAAGGAGGGCTAGTATGCACTCACGTTTAGTTGTCTGGAATGGTCCGGGAAGGCCATCGGAGCTGACTGCATGAGGGTGGCTGGGATCTCCATTCATCAGATCTTCTGGCCATCCTTTAGTCGAGTTGAGAATAAGCTTCTTCATTTCCCTTCTTTCCATCCCCCACAGGCTGAGCTTCTTGCCAGTGGCAATAAATTTTAAAAGAGAAACTCCTTCACCTTTGAAGATTTCAGCTTCTTATCTCAAAAGGCTTTCTCATAATTGTTCGCTGATATTTTATGCTGACCGGGTCAGCGTTGGGAAACAGCAACCCTTACCAGCCCCCACCCTGTGAGGGAGGGAATGCTGGTGATTTATTTTGAAGAGAGAATTGGGATAATGTCAGCATTCCAAGTATCATGTAGAATTAAATCAGAGTCCAAGGCAAAACGGTCCTTAAAGTTCCAATTTAATAAAGCAGACCTCTTAGCACATCTGTGTAATCCCAATTCTGGAAATTACATCAGAATCCCACCCAGTTAAAAGTTCATGATCTTGTCCCCACACCCACAAATCCATCACATGGTCCAATCGTCTTCTTCCACGCTGGCATCTCTGCCCAGCTATTTCCAGTCAGGTGTAAAAGTGCGGAGATAAAAGATGACCTTGGTCTTCTAGAAAAGAATGACAACAACACATTCCACAATCCTACTCCTCTCTATTCCCCCCTCCCATCAACTATACTAATGAAACAGCATAATGAAATAAGAGAAAGTGTGGCAGGCCTGACACGCAAGCTCCCCAAACAATGCTATGGAAGTTCTTTCCCTAGAACATGTACAGTTTGAATAGGAAACAAAGAATTGGTTTTACCTCACTTCTTTTTTTCTTTGTTTCTTTTAAACTAGTGATCCTTCTGCAGGTTTCACCTCAATCCTGATAAGATTGAGTGGGTGAGGTTTTAGTACCGCATCCCACCAATATAGTGATTTTCCCTTTATTAATATTGAACAGGATTATATTCCTCCAGACAGAGTCAGTGTACCACTTTAGCATTCTCCTGGACTCATAACTCCTGCTTGAGGAACAGGTGGCAGCTGTGGTCAAAGAACCTTCACACAAGTAGACTTTATACACTACATGCACCATTCCTAGAAAGAATGTGCCATTTCCTAGGAGAAAGTGCTCAGAATTGCTCATGCAGTATTTCCATTGAACTATTGCAATATACTAAATATAGAACTCAAAAGCATTTGGAAGTTGTAGCTGGTCCAGAATACAGTGGCACATGACGTTTTGGTTGCATAATAACATGCCCATGTAATACCATTGCTATGGCAGCAATGATACTGGTGGATTTCCAGGTGCAATTCAAAATTGCTGATTGTCATCATTAAAACTTGCTTGCTATGGGACCATATACAGTATGAGGGACCAGTTCTCCCTAGTGATTTCTGTCTATTCCACCAGTTCTGTCAGAATGACATCTGAGTACTCCTGGTGAAATAATGTTATGTGGTGTGCTTATGTGGTAGGACCTAGGAGATGTGTCTTCTTTGTCATGGTAGTTGACCTATGGAATACTCTCCACTCCCAAATATCCCCACCAGATATCCCCACCTCTATCAGTCTTATGGAAGGCTATGAAGAGGCTTTTGTTTCATTGTAATGAAAAGTTTTGCTTTTCTATGTTTTTGCTTATTTAGCATCCAGAATATCCTTGGATATTCATTCATTCATTCATTTACTTATTCATTCATTCATAAATGTTCTCTCTTTAAAACTGTTTTATTTCATTTTTCATTTTCATTTTATACAATCACTTATATACTGTGCATAAAAAAAAATCCACCATAAAAAACCAACATAACACTTCAATCCCCCATACACCCTTTCTTCTCCCCCTCCAACTTTCATTTCTCCCCTCCAACATTCCCCTCTTCTACTTCCCTTCCCCCTCAGACATCTCCCCTTCCCTCCATCTCACCCTCCTTACATTCCCCTCTCACTCCCTCTTTACTTCTCCCTCTTCTTTCCCTCTACTCCTCACTTTGGTGTATCTCTACAATTCATTAATCTATTCAGTTTATATTTTGCACTAAAATTAAGAAAAATAAAAAAAGAGAAAATAAAAGAGAAAAAGAAAAAAAAGAAAAGAGAGCAACAGTCTACAAGTGCATTCTTATTGTTCTGAGAATTGAAACTGTATTTCCCCCCTCCCCCCGATAGACCCCCCTCCCTAACCCCCTTACGACTTCCCAGGTCCCATACCCGGCATAATTCTTTATCAAGCACTGGGGTATATTAAAACCAACTAACTTTAAAGTTAAAAGATAAAAGATAAAGGAAAAACAAAAAAAGAGAAATAGTAAAAAAAATAAAATAAAAAGAAAAACAAGACACACACACAAAAAAGGAAAAACAGGAAAAATCAATAAACCCACTACATTAACACAGCTTCCCATCATCTTTAAATCTTAAACAATGTACCTCATTCCTAATTTCAGTTATTTTATTACTTGCAGGATTTCAAACTATATTGGAACCAAGTAAGTTAGTCAAATGGAATTCTCCAACTAAGGGCCTTATTACTTTATCTATATATCCAAACCTTTAATTTATCTCTTTTTTATCCAAATATCCAGACCTTTCTATAAAGCCATTAGACTCAAGTACTTCTTTCATTTTTCATTTCCAACACCTCCCATCCTGCCCTTACCCACATCCACATATACATTTTATACCTTCCACCCTGCCTTTACCCATGTCCACATATATATTTTATCCTCATCCATTGCTCCTCTCATATTTACTCCACCTTCCTGGAGACTCTCCGACTAATCTTTCTTAACCTTATATTCAAATAGCAATTCATACAAAAATCAGCTTACATTCTGACTCAGAGTAATCTAATTGAACTTTCGCTACCCTTCCATCTCCCCCGCACCTCCCAACTCTATTCGTCCCAAACCACAACTCAAGAAAATCACGATCTCCGCTCTCCTCGCCTGGAAAGATAATTCATGCGCAATTTAAGTTAGAGTTCAAACGAATCTTATATACAATATATGTCCAAAATCAGCAGCGCTTCTTTCAGTCTCCATATCTCATCATCGATATACAGCTTTGCCATTTTATACCAGACAGGAATCATGAAATTTTATTCGAACTAAAAATTTGAAAAGTATTTTAAAAGCATCACTGGATCTTTATTCTTTACTCTTCTGCCCTTCCGGAAGAGGAAAGCAATGCCCTCCGCTTTGTAGCCACGTGTCCCGCTGCTTATCTTCTCCTTCTCCTTGTCTCTCTCCAAGTCCGGATGAATCAGGAAGTCCCGCCTTCAGAATCTTGTAATAAAAATCTCGGGCTTCACAAACAGAATTAAGACGATGTTTTTGATTCTCAAATGTGACTGTAATGCCAGCTGGGACTTCCCATTTATATTGTATCTGAGAATTTCTGAGTTCTTCAGTTAAGAAAGTGTAGTCTCTCCTTGCTCTTAATATTTGAGATGGTATTTCTTTAAAAACAATCAAGTCCTGTCCATCAATTCTCAGCCTCTTATTGTAAAGCTTCTGTATTATCACATTTCTGGATTCCCTTGTGGTGAAATATATAATTATATCCCTCGGAAGCTGTTGCTGTTTTGCTACACACGAGTTCTGGAGGTAAATTTTTTGAATCTGCCAATCAAAGTTAAGTCCCGGACTTCCCACCGAACGACTAAGAGCCTCAAAAAAGGTCTGTTTCAAATTCTCCTGTTCCTTTTCATGCAGTCCTCTAACTCTTATTGCAAACACAGTCTTATTATAATTTATCATGACAAGTTGTTTTTGAGCATTTTCAATTTCCTGTTGTAACGTTTGAATTTTGGATGTCAAATTAGAGTTGGTTTCTTCCAAAAGTTCCAATTTATCCTCCATTCCGGCAATATAGTCTGTCATAACTGTCATAATTCCGATCATATCCTCCTTTGTTTGAGCAATTTTAGCATCAAATTTATCATATAAATCCGATATAAGTTGATTGATTTCCTGTCTGAAATTGTTAAGGGTTTCGAAAAGAAATTCTTGCGTTAACAAATCTCCAGTAGGAGGCAAGGGCAGCGACTTTATAGCAATTTCTTGAGATGTGTTATTAAGGAAGCGCTTCTGCTTCGATTTGGGAGCCATTCTAAAAAATTAAAAAAATTAAAAACGAGCAAACAAACAAGCCAACAAACAAAGTCTCTGCTCCCCTCAGTTTTAGATGGGATACTATTTGTAATCTTTTAACAGTTGATACGGAGAAGTCTTCAGGGGAGTAGGGCTGATTGAGTACGTCACATCAAACGCAAAAGCTATAAAATCGCCATCTTGTGACGCAGCTAGACAAAGAAGCCTTTTACAAAATTGAAGCTGGTATTTTGAATAATAATAGAAGAGATTTCTCAGGAATGGTCCCCGCTCGGATTGATTTTAAATAGCTTAGCTTTGTCCTGAGGGGGGGGGCAACCTGCCTAGGGCTGCAAAAAAAAAAGCAGCTGAGAAGAACTGGCTGGAGTAAAAGCTCAGCTATTGTTGAACCTCTTCTCCGTTCACAGCGAAGAAAAAAGCTGTGAATTACAAAGAGATCCTAACGACCGAACTTCTCCCTGCCCCTTTCTGCCAGAAAGGGGAGATATCTATAGATCTTATAAGATATACAGACCAGCACTCTGAGAGGAGCTCCGTTGAGCTCCCGTCGGCGACAGGATCCTCCCCCAGAAGTTATGTTATAGGCTATAAAATATAAAAAACACAAAAGAAATAATGAATGCACTTCCCCCCGCCCCCAACCAACAACAAGAAGAATATCCTCTATTCATTGGGAGAACAGAGTTCCAGGACTTGGCAGAATAGAAAGTTCTAATAACTTTCTGAACATCATTAGGATTGCAGCCATCCAGATTGCAACCTGTATTAAATTCCATTACTGGTATTCTCGGGAGAAAGCTGTTTCTGAAAAAAGATTATTCACTCCATTTTTCTGAAGAAAACAATGCGAATTCATCTCAAAGAAAAAGATAATAGTGCAGATTAAGTACTCATAGCTGTGCTAGCACATTGCAACTTGGACTTCAGACTTGCACTGTTACTTTTGTGTTGCTAATAAAACTTGGTCCAATTAAAAGTGTTATGTTCATTTCATTGATGCCCATTTACTTAGAAAATAGAGAGTTTTATTTTTAGGCCATTATCAGACTTCTTGGGCAGCTATATTTGACTCATTTGTATTTTTACCTGCACTGTGTATCAGCATTTATATCTCTGAAACTTACATTTTTCTAGTATTTTTACAGAAGATATTCTTCTACAAAAGAGTTATTAAATATAATATCTGATAAATCCTTTAATATCCTGACATGCTAGCATAAATTAATTTGCTAACATTGTGTTTTATAACCTATTAGGCATTTATCATATACTGGGACTAGCAAAACAACAACAACAACAAACCTTAAAGATGAACAGATTCTCTCTCTCTTATGTATATACACATAATTTGATACCTTTAAACAAAAAAAACACCATTATATAAAAAAAACATTCATCCTAGCCTACTTCAATAGTTTCTCATCAGTAGTCCTTGATGATGGATTTGAAAATATATCACTTAATGAAAGACCTTACTGTAGGGTCTCCTGCTTGGGTGGGGGGTTGGATTAGATAGCCTACAAGGTCCCTCCCAATTCTGTTAATCTGTTCAGCCTGCACCACTTGCCTAGCATTGTGACAATTACTGAATCAGTATAGATTCCTGGGACAAAATGAAAGTACTTTGCAGACATAGCAGCATAAACACTCTGTCAACTTCAAAATGAACCTGGCAGCAGCCATTTTCCTGTTCCTCAGTTACCACACAATGTAGGGACAGGGAAGGAGGATGGAATGCTTTGCTAGACACAACACAGAGCTTTTTCCCAAGGTCATTTCTACAGGTAGGAGATAAGGTTGAGGAGGAGTCGGTCGAACCAGCAGGGAAAAAAATGCTTTAAAAAGTGAAAAAAAGTTGGCCACACCCACCCAGTCACATGACCCACCGCCACCAAGCCATGTGGGAAAAAAAATAGATTTAACCACTGCTTGACACACACTGTTTCTTCATAGAATTTTTGTCAGTGTTGTCACATGTCTTCTATCTACATGTGCCTGGAAACAAAGAGAGAATGGACAGTATATAGCTTATATCAAGAAAAAGGAAATGCCTGAATGAAATAAAGAAGGCATACTCAGATTTCTGATCTCTGCCACTTGTACTTCTATGCCATAAGGCAAAATAAATTGAAAAAAATAATTGAAGAAGGTCTGTTGAATCTAAGATTGCTGCATTTTATTGCTCCACAGTGGACTGTTTTCTGCATCTTTAATATGATTAAAGTTCTTCATAGCCTTGAAAATTCAAATGGATTGTTCTTAGTGAAAATACAGTCACAGATTAATATAATTACTTACACTACAACAGCGTAATGAACAGTTTAAAATTTCATATTGTTTCTCTAAAATGGGATTTCTTCCTGCCTTTAAATTGTTTAAATCTAAAACATTTAATGGATAACATCTGTGTTTGTTTGATATTTAACTTTTATTAGATAATGTTGTCTGTAGAAGATGCCACTCTTGTTATCTGTAGTTCTCTTAACATTTGGGATTCAGACTCTGTGTGTGTGTGTGTGTGTGTGTGTGTGTGTGTGTGTGTGTGTGTAATTCCGAAAGTAAACTTGTGCTTTCTTCTTTTCCCCAGGCCAGATCTCTTCAATTGGGAAGATGTGGTTTATCAACAATCCGCTGTGCACAGATTAGATCATGCGTTCAATATAGCTAAACTTCACCTGGGAATTGAGAAACTCCTTGATCCTGAAGGTTTGTGCAAATAGGATTTTATGTATGTACAGATTATTTTTTTCACATAGATGATTCAAAACAAGATATATATTTTTAAATAGATTTCAGATATATTTTACACCTTCATTTTCAATGTTTAGAAAGTAAAAAAGTCAAACATCCATTCTGGAATTTTTGAGTAATACTCCAAGGTACACAAAGCTTCAGATTCTTCAGTCATAGTTTTGATTTGGTATGAAGTCATATTGAGCAGGTTCAAAAAGTCAAACCTAATTAGAACTGTTTATAAATTAGGTCTAAGCATTATCTTAATTATATTACATTTCTATCTTCTTGTCAATTTTTAGTTAAGTATTCCAGCAAACACTAGAACATCCTTTTTTTAAAAAATTGTTTGTACAAACTTCACATCTTTGCAACACATTACATTTTTACCTAGCTGTTGTGTCTGTTTTATCTCTACCAATAAATCCTTTTAACTATGACTTCATATATTTGTGCATTTACATTATTCCATACCTTTTTCATTCTATATATAATATTCTATATGTTCTATGTATAGCAGTTTTTACTACATTTATGTCATTTTGTAAAGTATATAATATATTAAATCTTTTATAACTATGACTTTATATATTTGTGCATTTACATTATTTCATACATTTTTTTTCAGTCTCCTTGGCATTCCACAGGGAAAAGCTGGTTCTGGGCACCTGGAGGAATGCCAGGTGTGTCCCCTCACACACACACTCCCCAGGGACTGGAGAAAAATGCTAGTGATGTATTTGTGAAACCCATCTGATGCTCCCACTTCTCCCCCAGGCTCACTGGGAGGCAGCCAGCACTTACGGTCATAACCGAGACCAAAATTGTTGTTGTTGAGTGAAACATTTGTTAAGTGAATTTTACAACCTTTTGTGCCACAGTTACAGTGAATCTCTCCAGTTGTTAAGTGAGTCACATATGTTGTTAAGCGAATCTGGTTTCCCCATTGTCTTCGCTTGTCAGAAGTCACAAAAGAGGATCACATGACCCTTGAAACCTTCGTAAAATGAGCCAGTTGACAAGGATCCCAATTTTGATCACATGACCCCAGGGTTGGTGCAATGGTTTTAAGTGTGAAAAATAGTCATAAGTCACTTTTTTAGTGCTGTTGTAATTTTGAACATTTACTAAATCAAAATGCTGAGCTTGTCGATCGAAAGGTCGGCAGTTTGGCGGTTCGAATCCCTAGTGCCATGTAACGGAGTGAGTTCCTGTTACTTGTCCCAGCTTCTGCCAACCTAGCAGCTCGAAAGCACATAAACAATTCAAGTAGAAATATAGGGACCACCTTTGGTGAGAAGGTAACATTGTTCCATGCACCTTGGAAGATTTTGGAAGAAGTGCAAAGAAGAGCAACTAAGATGTTTAAAGGCCTGGAGACTAAAATATAGGAAAAACAGTTGCAAGAATTGGGAATGGCCAATCTAGAGAAACGGATGGGAGGGGGCACCTGATAGCAGTCTTCCATTATTTGAGGGGCTGCCACAGAGAAGAGGGAGTCAATCTGTTCTCCAAAGCATGATAAGAAACAATAGGTGGAAACTAATCAAGGAGAGAAGCAACCTAGAACTAAGGAGAAACTTCCTAATAGTGAGGACAATTAATCAGTGGAATAGAAGTTGCCTCCAGAAGTTGTGGGTGCTCCATCACTAGAGGCTTTCAAGAAGAGACCGGACAGCCACTTGTCTGAAATTGTATAGGATTGCTCCTGGTTGAGCAGGGGTTGGACTAGAAGAGCTCCAAGGTCTCTTCCAGCTCTATTCTGATTGAGTAATTGAGGTCTCTGGTTGCTGCTATGCTGCTCCTTCCCTTCCTAGAATCTTGATTGTTTGCTGCTTCATACAGAAGTTTGTTGGCTATCAACAGGCAACTGTGTGAGATGCTTTTACAATCTTTTTGACACGGTTGTGGAGTTATATAGCAATAGCAGTAGACTTATATACCGCTTCATAGGCCTTTCAGGCCTCTCTAAGCGGTTTACAGAGAGTCAGCATATTGCCCCCAACAATCTGGGTCCTCATTTTACCCACCTCGGAAGGATGGAAGGCTGAGTCAACCCTGAGCCGGTGAGATTTGAACCGCTGACCTGCTGATCTAGCAGTAGCCTGCAGTGCTGCATTTAACCACTGCGCCACCTTGGCTCGAGTTTTTTGAAGACAAGAATGCTTTGCTCAGTGGTGAACTCAAAGAGATCAGGCATAACATTGCTTATTTATCAGAACTATTTGCAAAGTTCAATGAAGTGAATTTGCAGTTGCAAGGAAATAAGGTCAATCTTATTAAGGCCAAATCTGTCATCTCCATGTTTATTTCAAAGTTAACTCTATTCAAGCGCAATATAGGCCATCGCAAGCTATACCAATTTTCGAGCTTGTCTGACCTAGAAGAGAAAGGTGGGATACAAGATGATGATCTTCAAGTTTTTTGTGACCATTTGGACATGCTACATAAAGATATGTCTGAGCAATATCAGGATCTTCTTTTGATGGAAATTCCAGATTGGGTGATAAATCCATTTTCAGATACTGAGGAAGATGGGGTAGTGGAGGAACATCTCATAGACCTGCAAAATGACATTGAGCTGAAGCCAAAGTTTAAGAAATCGTACCAAGAGTTTTGGTTACAGAAAGAAAATTCTGATCGCTATCCTGCACTATGGAGAATACTTAAGAAGCTCCTTGTTGCATTTCCAATATCATATTTGATGGAACGTGGCTTCAGTGGTCATCTAACTTCTCTTCAAGCAAAGAAATCGACTCCAGATTACTGAACGTGGTGATTTAAGACTCCTGCTAAGTGACTTAAAACCAGACATTGGAAAACTGGTATCACTTCATCAAGCCCCTCCATCACATTAAGAATTTATTGAACAGTAAAGTAGTTACTAAATTTTACTGAGTTTACTAAGTTACTAGTTACTAAGGTTCTTGATAAATGACTATCAGACTTTGAAAACCTGGTATCACTGTATCATGTTCAACAATTTTGTTGAATTAACATTAACTAAAAAGGTTTTTAAATTGGATTTTGAATAAATGTGCAATTAATTGCTACAGTTTTGAATTTTACTGTTAATATCTTCCTTCCATCGGGGAAACCGCCCAGTCATATGACCCCCCATCCACGCCCATCAAGCCACGCCCACAGAACCGGTAGTAAAAAATTGAATTCCACCACTGGGTGGGGGGGCACCGAGGATCAGTTTGTAGCACCAAGGGGGCGGTGGACTGAAAAAATTTGGGAACCATTGCTCTAACCAATTGTACAATAAATCCCATACGGAATAGTATTCAGATTTGTCTTTCTCTTTTAGTTCTTTCATGAGCCTATCCATCTCTGCACATTCCAATATTTTTTAAATTACATTTTCTTCTGTTGGTATATAACTATTTTTCCAGTTTTGTGCGAATATAATTCTCACTGCCGTAACGATGTGTAAAATTAAGTATCTAATATTTTTTTCATATTTTCCTTTTATAATCCCTAACAAAAATAATTCAGGTTTTAGTACAATTTGATGTGTAGTAATCTCCTCTAGCCAATCTTTTATTTTTTTCCAATACTTTTTCGCAGCTGTGCACGTCCACCTCATATGGTAGTATGTTCCATGTTGTTTGTTGCATTTCCAGCAAATAGGTGAACACTCCGGGAACATTTTTGCAATTCTCGCTGGTAGAAGGTGCCATCTGTAGAACATTTTGTACATGTTCTCTCTATAAGCCGTTGCCGTCGTTCATTTGTAGTTTATTTCCCAATTTTTTCCCCATTCTGCCAATTCTATACTATTTTATCACCCATGTTATCATCATTTCTTTCATAGTTTCTTCTTCCATTTTAAATTTTAATAAGTAGTGATATATTTTTTAAATCAAATTTTCTTCGGTTCCCTGTAAAATTTTATCCAGCTCTTGCAGCTCCTTATAGAATCCGCCTCTTTCCCTGTCTTTTTTATACCTTGCCTATATTTGTAAATAGGGCCACCAGCCAATATCTATTCCCTCGTCTTTCAGTTCTTGCCTTGTTTTTAGCCTTTCTTGGTTGTCTAATATGTCTTTATATCTTATTATCTTGTTTATACATTCCAATACGTTCGAGTATATCAGAGCTTCCATGGTGGATAGCCAGGTTGGGATTTTATTATAATGTTTTGTTTTGATTTTTAACCATGTTTGTAGTAGAGCTTTTCTAATCAAATGTTTTTGGAAGTAGCTATGAATCTTGTCCTTCCCATTCCAAATAAAGGGGTGCCAACCCAATTCCAAATTATAACCTGTTGTTAATAATCTTCTGTTTTTTAAATTGATCCAGTCCTTTATCCAGGTGAGAGCTGCTGCTTGGTAATAAAGCTCCCAATCGGGAAGTCCGAATCCTCCTTTCTCTACTGTCTTGTAACAATTTTAATTTAATTCATGGTTTTTTCCCTGACCAAATAAACTGTGCAATTAATTTATTTAAATCTATGAAAAAAAATTCCCTAGGCTAATCAGCATCACTTGAAATAAAAATAATTTTTTGGTAGTATATTCATTTTAATGATGGCAATTCTTCCCATTAAGGATATTTGTAGTTTCCTCCAATTTTCCAGATCTTCCTTAATTTTCTGAATCGTTTTAACATAATTATCTTCTTTAATTGTTAAGCATTTACCTGTCAGCCAAATTCCTAGATACTTTACTTTTTTTGCTATTTGCATTCCCATGTTTTCCTCTAAATCTTGCTCTTGTTTTTTAGTAAAATTCTTCATAATGATCTTTGTTTTGTTCTTATTAATTTTAAGTCCCGCTACCTTACCAAATTCCTCTATTTTGGGGATTAATTTAATTCCTGATTTTAATGGATCCTCTAATATGAATACCATATCATCCACAAATGCCTGTGATTTATATTCCTCTTTTTTAATTGTTAATCCCTTTATTTCTTGATTGTTTCTAATTTCTGTTAGTAGAACTTCCAGTGATAGTATAAATAATAAAGGTGATAATAAACAACCCTGTCTCACTCCTTTCCATATCTTAACTATTGCTGTGAGAAGAATTTTTCTTTGTTCTGTTTCTATTTCTATCATTAAAATCCTTCCTTCTTTATCTGTATTTTTTTTTTGCATTTATCCATTCTTTGATGTATATTGCAATTCCTCTTTTTTATTGTGCTAATGTTGTAAATAGTTTTCCTAACTTTGGATATTCTAGAAGTTTGTTATATTGGTTTTTAATATGTACCTGTTGAAGGTATACTATGTCCATATTCATTTTTTGTAATCTAGTCAAACTTTGCCTTCTCTTTTCAGGTGAGTTTAATCCATTTATATTTAGTGAGAGTAACTTAATTTCTTGTTCCATTGTGTTATTTGTGTGCCGCCCTAAGTTTCCTTGCGTTTGTCTCTATTCCTATTTTACTACCTTCTTGTTCTATTTGTTCTCTTTCCTGTCTTCTTCTTTGTTCTCTTTCTTCCTCCCTGTTTTCAACAGACTGTTCTTCTTGACTTCTACTCTCTGGTGCCTCTTTACTTTCGTGTTCTTCCTCAGCGGTGAAATGATGTTCAAAGAACTCATGTGCTTTCTCGACTGTGTCTATTTTATATCTTTTATCCTGCCAGGTAATCATCACTCTCTCTGGTGTGAGCCATCTGAACATTACATTGTACCTTATTAGTTGTTGTGTAAGGAACTGATATTGCCTTCTCTGGTCTCTCACTATTTTCAGGATTTGTCTCAGGATTTGTATCTCTCTTTCTTTATGTGTTATTTGTTTTTCTCTCACTTTCTTATATACTTCATCTCTTACTGATTTTCTAGCAAAGTGTACGTGGATTTCTTTTGGGAGCCTGTGTCTTCTGGCATAATTTGTGTGGATTCAATACACTTGTCTATGTCCCTTCTTGTTTCTTGTTTGTTCTTTTGTAATATGTTCGCAACAATCTTTGTGATTGTTTCCCCTAAATCCTCCTCCTTTTCTTCTATTATATTTTGAAAGCGCAGAAAGAGGCCAGTTTTTTCCAGTTCCAGAAATACTATTTTCCCCCTAATTGTTTTAGTGTAGTCAGCTTCTCATCTACCATCTCTATTCTCTTCTCCATTTTTTCTATGTTTGTTTCTACTTTTTGAATTTTTTGTTCATTTTTTGTAATTTCACTTTGCATTTTCCCTATTCTATCATCTATTCTTCTAATCTCACTCTTCATTTCTCCCATTTCTAGTTTAATTTCTTCATGATTTCTCCTAGTTTCTTTGTGATTTTTTGTAATTGTTTCTTGTGTTTTTGTAATTGTTTCTTGTGTTTTTGTAATTGTTTCTTGTGTTTTTGTAATTGTTTCTTGTGTTTTCAGCATTGTTTCTTTTTCACTTTTTATTTAAAAGTTTTAATAAATTTTACAATTGTATTCCCTTCCCCTTCCCTCCCTCCACCCCAATCCCACATCCCCTCCCACCCTCCCACCCCAACCTCCCAGAGCAAAATACGGGGTATAAACATTTAACAATCATACACTAAAATAAACTAACTAACTTTAGCATCGTGCCTTCACTTATACTTTAACACCCCTTTTGTAAAAATAACTTTAGATGAGTTGTAACATTCCTTGTTCATTCATTCATAAGATAACTGAAATTTCTTAGTCCCATATTTATTTTTGAATTGAATTGAATTGGATTTAATAAATTTATAGGCCGCCCAATCCCGAAGGACTCCGGGCGGCTTACAGAAAGACAAACTTCAAAAAAAAAGAATTAAAAACAGAGGAAACAGTTTAAAAACCACATCATACATCCACTCTGGTTGGGGCTGGACCTCAGTCATGAGGTCAACAGCCCCAGGCCTGCCGGAAAAGCCAGGTTTTGATAGCCTTTTGGAAGGCCATGAGAGTGGATAGGGTCCGGATCTCTGGGGGTAGTTCATTCCATAGGGTCGGAGCGGCTACAGAGAAGGCCCTCCCCCCGGGGAGCCGCCAGCCAACATTGTCTGGCTGATGGCACCTGGAGAAGGCCCACCCTGTGCGATCTTATCGGCCGTTGGGAGGTATGCGACAGAAGACAGTCTCGCAGATATCCAGGTCCTAGGCCATGTAGGGCTTTAAAGGTAATAACCAGCACCTTGAATCGCGTTCGGAGACCGATAGGAAGCCAGTGCAGCTCGCGGAGGATAGGTGTAACGTGGGTGTATCTTGGTACACCCAGTATCGCTCGCGCGGCTGCATTCTGGACTAATTGTAGTCTCTGAACACTTTTCAGAGGCAGCCCCATGTAGAGCGCATTACAGTAGTCAAGTCTTGAAGTGTTGAGGGCATGAGTGACTGTTTGAAGTGCCTCCCGATCCAAATAGGGCCGCAACTGGTGCACCAGGCGAACCTGGGCAAAGGCCCCCCTGGTCACAGCGAACAGGTGATGTTCTAATGTCAGCTGCAGGTCCAGGAGGACTCCCAAGTTGAGGACCCTCTCTGAGGGGTGTAAATTTTCACCCCCCCAGGCTTAGGGATGGACTATCTGGGCTGTCCTTGGGGGGCAACATCCACAGCCACTCGGTCTTGTCAGGATTGAGTGCAAGTTTGTTCACTCCCATCCAGACCCTGACAGCTTCCAGGCACTGGCACACCATTTTGAATATAATCTTCTCCATTCCAGCTTATATTTCTCATCTGAATGGTCCTTCAAGTATGCTGATATTTTAGCCATTTCTGCTAAGTTTGTTACTTTTAAAGTCCATTCTTGAATAGTAGGCAATTCTTCCTTCTTCCAGTACTGCACCACCAACAATCTTGCTGCCGTTGTTAAGTTCAGAATCAAATTAGTTGCTATAGCTGTACAATCTGTAATTATACCTAACAAGAATAACTGAGGAGCAAACTTTATCCTGTTTTAAAAATATTTTGAATAATCCACCATATATTTATCCAAAATGCTTTGACTTTTTTACAAGTTCACCATATATGATAACACGTAGCATCAGCACAATCACATCTCCAGCATTTAGATACATATAAGCTAATTTTTTGGGATCTAAATGCCATCTATAAAACATCTTATAAAAATTCTCTCTCAAGTTTTCAGCTTGCGTAAATTTTACATTTCTTACCCAAATCTTTCCCCATGTTTCCATCATTATTGGTTCTTCAAAGTTTTGTGCCCATTTTATCATAGTCTTTAACTAGCTCTGTTTCAGAATCTGTTTCTATCAATATATTATATAATCTTTTTATATGCATTTGAGGGTCCCTAATTTGTGTTACCAAATTATCCTCATTTTGCATAATACCATTTTTCTGGTCTTTTTTCCATCTAGCCTGTAACTGTCCATACTGAAACCAGGTTTGGATTACCCTTTCCTCTTTTAGTGCATTCAAATGCTTTAACTGTGGTACACCTCTTTCTATATTAAGAAGCTCTCTGTGGTTACATCCTGTTTTTGTTATATGCTTATATTCTCTATTGCGTGCCTGGGTACTGCCCACATCGGTATCTTATCATTTAATTTATATTGATATTTTTTCCAGACACGCAATAGAGCATTCCTTAAAATACGGCTTTTAAAAATCTTGTCCACCTTCTTATTATATATTAAATAAGCATGCCAACCATATACCAAATCATATCCCTCAATATTCAATGTTATATCCTCAGTTAAATTGATCCAATCACTAATTGTTGATAAAACTACTGCTTCATAGTATAATTTTAAGTTGGGCATTTTCAAACCTCCTCTTTCACATATGTCTTGCATTATTTTAAGTTTTATTCTCGGTTTCTTCCCTGCCCCAAAAATTTATTAATACATTTCTGCCATTCTTCCAAATTTGCATCTTTTTTGAGTATTGGGATTATTTGAAAAAGAAATAGAAACTTAGGCAAAACATTCTGGACTTTGACTGTTTGACTTCCCTCACCCATATATTTAGGGCCTGTGATCCTGTTTTTCTTAGCCCAGACTGTTACCATCACTACTATATCGGTTTTACCCCCAGAAAGAAATTTTGGACCTGGGTTGCGGGTGGACAGACGACGACAGTATTGTGTGATCATACCGAACCCCCGCAGGACCTTTTGATCAGCAAATTTACAAAAGAAGAGAGGGGTAACAAGACACTCCCCCGTATATTTTACTTGAACTATAACTGGTCCCTAGCCACCTTAATTTCGAACATTAACAGCCAATTTTGCCATCTGAACCCGCACCTGAAATTTTAATCAACTGCGCAACTATTGTAGTTTCTTTCTTTTCTTTCATCTTTTTCTTCTTTCTTTGTACGGGATATGCATGAGATTCGTATGAGATGAATGAATGTCCCACTTTTATGATCATATTGTTGTAAATTTTTGTGTTTTAATTCTTACGTGGGGACTGTTTGGGGGAGTGTATGAGTATGTGTGATTCGGAGGACCTGCCGGGAGTTGCGGGGGCCACGGGGGTGGTTGAGGGGACCAGAGACACGGGAGAGGGTCGGGGTATTGCGGTCGTAACAGGGAGGGGCAGATACGGCGGGGACTTTAGGGCAGGCCATTACCGGGGAAGGAGGGTTCGCTACATTACAGAGATCCCTCCTTCCGGCCCTAGGAGTCCCACTCCAAGACCAGATGGCGCAAGTAGTCAGGACCCTGGTCTCAGGCTGTTGTCGCTAAATGCCAGGTCTGTTGTTCATAAAGCTCCTCTCGTCCGGGACTTAATTTTAGACGAGAGGGCAGACCTGGCATGTATTACTGAGACCTGGCTGGGCCCAGAGGGAGGAGTCCCCCTTGTAGAGCTGTGCCCAGAAGGATTTCAGGTGCTGCATCAGCTGAGAGCCCAGTGAAGGGGTGGGGGTGTGGCCGCTGTTATCCGGGAGTCGTTAGTTCCTCGTAGGGTCCCTGCTCCGGAGATTGTCGGGTGTGAGTCTTTGCTGTTAAAGTTGGACCTCAAGGGTCAAGTGGGTTTGCTGCTAACGTACCTGCCTCCCAACAGCGTTGCAGCAGCCCTCCCCTCGCTCCTCGAGTCGGTAGCCGAGCTGGCAATTGAGTTCCCTAGGTTGATGGTCCTGGGGGACTTTAATTTGCCGTCGCTCGGTGAAAACTCTGATGGGGCGCAGGAGTTCATGGCTTCCATGACAGCCATGGGCTTGACCCAAGTAATTCGAGGCCCAACCCATTCAGCGGGACACATGCTTGACCTTGTATTTCTCTCGGAGCAGTGGATTTGTGATCTTGGTCTGAGGGGGAGCGACATCATACCCCTGTCGTGGTCAGACCACTGCCTACTGAGGCTCGACTTCCGGAGGCCAAACCCCCACTGTAGGGAGGAGGAACCGACCAGGTGGTTCCGCCCCAGGCGTCTTATGGAACCGTCAAGGTTCCAGACAGAGCTTGGGGTTATTCCTGACACTTTCGCCCACAGTCCGGTGGAGACTCTGGCTGCTGCGTGGCACTCGGCAGCGTCGGAGGCCCTCGACCGGATTGCGCCACTGCGGCTCCTCCGAGGCGGCGGATCCCGGAGACCCCCTTGGTTCACCGAGGAGCTCCGGGAGATGAAGCGCCGGAGGAGATGCCTAGAGCACCGTTGGAGGTCCGATAAGTCCGAATCGAACCGAGCAATGGTAACCACCTGCACCAGGGAATACACCAGGGCACTTAGGGCAGCAAAAAGATCTCACATAGCCACCCTGGTTGCATCCGCTGAGTCCCGTCCAGCCGCCCTGTTTAGGATAACCCGCTCCCTATTGAACAAAAGGGAGGCGGGGGAACCCTTGCAGGGCAGAGCTGAAGAGTATGCCCAATTCTTAGCGGACAAAATTGCTCGGTTTCGGTCGGACTTGGACTCCACACCCGCAGTTCCAGCCGAGGCACAGGGGGACCAAGTTGAACAGCTCTGGGTTGAGTTTCAGGATGTTACCCCCGGGGATGTGGACAAGGCCATGAGAGCTGTAAGTACCTCCACCTGTGTTCTGGATCCGTGTCCCTCATGGCTGGTTACTAACTGCAGTGAGGTGACACGAGGCTGGATCCAGGCGGTTGTAACCGCCTCCCTTCGGGAGGGGAACTTCCCCGCCGCACTGAAAGCGGCGGTGGTGAGACCCCTCCTGAAGAAACCATCCTTGGATCCAGCTGTTCTTAATAGCTATCGTCCAGTCTCCAACCTTCCCTTCTTGGGGAAGGTTGTTGAGAAGGTGGTGGCCTTCCAGCTCCAACGGTCCTTGGAGGAAGCAAACTATCTAGACCCCTTCCAGTCAGGCTTCAGACCCGGTTACAGCACAGAAACCGCTTTGGTCGCATTGATTGATGATCTCTGGAGAGCCAGAGATGAAGGACATTCCTCCATCCTGGTCCTCCTTGACCTCTCAGCGGCTTTCGATACCATCGACCATGGTATCCTTCTGCGACGACTGCGGGAGGTGGGAGTGGGAGGCACCGTGCTACGGTGGTTCTCCTCCTACCTCTCGGACAGGTCGCAGTCGGTGTTAGTGGGGGGGCAGAGATCGTCCCCTAGGCCCCTAAATTTTGGGGTGCCTCAGGGCTCGGTCTTATCCCCCCTACTATTCAACATCTACATGAAACCGCTGGGAGAGATCATCCGCAGGCACGGGATTAGATACCATCAATATGCGGACGATACTCAATTGTATCTGTCCGCCCCGTGCCAACTCAATGAAGCGGTAGACGTGATGAGCCGGGGCCTTGAGGCCGTTATGGACTGGATGAGGGTTAACAAGCTTGTGCTCAACCCGGAAAAGACCGAGTGGCTGTTGTGTTTTCCTCCCAAAGATTTGACTAATATTCCACCACTCAGGCTGGGGGGTCAAATTTTATACCCCTCAGAGAGGGTTCGCAACTTGGGAGTCCTCCTGGATCCACAGCTGTCATTTGACCACCACTTAACGGCTGTGACCAGAGGGGCATTCGCCCAGGTTCGCCTGGTGCGCCAGTTGTGACCCTACCTGAATCGGGAGGCTCTCACAACAGTCACTCGGGCCCTTGTGACCTCTAGGCTGGAATACTGCAATGTGCTCTACATGGGGCTGCCCTTGAGGAGCATCCGGCGACTTCAGCTAGTGCAGAACGCAGCCGCGCGAGTGATTGCGGGTGCACCTCGATTCACCCGCATAACACCTATCCTCCGCGAGCTGCGCTGGCTACCTGTCGATCTCCGGATGCGCTTCAAGGTGCTATTAGTCACCCATAAAGCCCTACATGGCAGTGGATCTGGATACTTGAGAGACCGCCTTCTGCCAATTACATCCCTGCGACCAATAAGATCCCATAGATTAGGCCTCCTCCGCATCCCATCGGCCAGCCAGTGTCGGCTGGCAACTACAAGGAGGAGGGCCTTCTCAGCAGTAGCCCCGACCCTTTGGAACGAGCTCCCCGTGGAGATTCGTACCCTCTCCACCGTCCAAGCCTTCCGCATAGCCTTGAAGAACTGGCTCGCCCGTCAGGCCTGGGGATAAGGATAGCTACCCCTCCCGAATGATGAATGTATGTTGCCTACTATTTTATTATATGTTTTTATCTTAATGTCTGTATTCCCCCTTCCCGGTTTTGTGTGAGCCGCCCTGAGTCCCCTCAGGGAAAAGGGCGGCCTACAAATACTAATAAAACTAAAAACTAAACTAAACATTCATTTTTACTGCTGCTATCCTTCCCAGCAAAGAGAATTGTAATTTTTCCCATTTGTTCATCTCTATCTGTATTTTGTGCCATAATGGTTCATAATTATACTTATATAATTTCCCATTTGAAGTTGTGATATAAACTCCTAAATATTTAACCTTTTTTACTATCTCGCATCCTGTTACTCTTTCTAGTTCTTCACTTTGATTTGTAGTCATATTTTTAACTATCATCTTGGTTTTCCCTAGATTTATTTTAAACCCAGATACTTAACCATATTGATTGATTATATTCATTAAGCCTATAACTGATTTCCTCAGTTGGGTTAAAGTTACAACCAAGTCATCCGCAAATGCTCGTACTCTGTATTCGTAATGCCTAATCTTAATTCCCTGTAAATCATCTGACCCACGTATGTTATTCAGCAATAACTCCAAGGTTAAGATAAACAATAATGAAGATAGAGGGCACCCCTGTCTTATTCCTTTTTCAATTTTATGGTTTATGGTTTATGGTTTATGGTTTATGGTTTATTATTTATAGGCCGCCCTTTTCCCTGAGGGGACTCAGGGCGGCTTACAATTTATGGGAAGGGGAATACAAGACAGTAAGACATAAAACAATACATAAGTAAAAGTAAAACACAACATTCATTCATCATTCGGGTGGGAACGGATTACAATCTTTATCCCCAGGCCTGACGGGATAGCCAGGTCTTAAGGGCTGTGCAGAAGGTCTGGACGGTGGTGAGGGTACGAATCTCCACGGGGAGATCGTTCCAAAGCGTCGGAGCTACTACTGAAAAGGCTCTCCTCCGCGTAGTTGCCAGTCGACACTGACTGGCAGATGGAACTCGGAGGAGGCCTAATCTGTGTGATCTAATAGGTTGTAAGGAGGTAATTGGCAGGAGGCGGTCTCTCAAGTACTCAGATCCACTACCATGGAGGGCTTTATGGGTGGTAAGTAGCACCTTGAAGTGCACCCAGAGATCAACAGGTAGCCAGCGCAGCTCGCGGAGGATAGGTGTTATGTTATGTGGGCGAACCGTGGTGCACCCACAATCACTCACGCAGCCGCATTCTGGACTAGCTGAAGTTGCCGGATGCTCTTCAAGGGCAGCCCCATGTAGAGCACATTGCAGTATTCCAGCCTAGAGGTCACAAGGGCCCGAGTGACTGTTGTGAGAGCCTCCCGGTTCAGGTAGGGTCACAACTGGCGCACCAGGTGAACCTGGGCAAATGCCCCCCTGGTCACAGCCGACAGATGGTGGTCAAAGGTCAGCTGTGGGTCCAGGAGGACTCCCAAGTTGCGAACCCTGTCTGAGGGGTGTAAAATTTGGCCCCCCAGCCTGAGTGATGGAACACTAGCCAAATTATTGGGAGGGAAACACAACAGCCACTCGGTCTTATCCGGGTTGAGTACCAGTTTGTTAGCCCTCATCCAGTCCCTAACGGCTTCGAGACCCCGGTTCATCACGTCCACCGCTTCATTGAGTTGTCACGGGGCAGACAGATACAACTGGGTATCGTCCACGTATTGGTGGTATCTTATCCCGTGCCTCCGAATGATCTCGCCCAGCGGTTTCATGTAGATGTTAAATAGTAGGGGGGATAAGACCGAACCCTGCGGCACCCCATATGTTAGGGGCCTAGGGGTCAATCTCTGCCCCCCAACCAACACCGACTGCGACCTGTCCGAGAGGTAGGAGGAGAACCACTGCAAAACAGTGCCTCCCACCCCCACCTCCCGCAGTCGTCGCAGAAGGATACCATGGTCGATGGTATCGAAAGCCGCCAAGAGGTCAAGGAGAACCAGGATGGATGCATGGCCTCCATCCCTGGCTCTCCAGAGATCATCGGTCAATGCGACCAAAGCGGTTTCTGTGCTGTAACCAGGTCTGAAGCCGGACTGGAAAGGGTCAAGGTAACTAGCTTCCTCCAAGGACCGTTGAAGCTGGAAGGCCACCACCTTCTCAACAACCTTCCCAACAAAGGGGAGGTTGGAGACTGGACGGTAATTGTTGAGAACGGCTGGATCCAAAGATGGTTTCTTCAGGAGGGGTCTCACCACCGCCGCTTTAAGTGCGGAGGGGAAGTGCCCCTCCCGAAGGGAGGCAGTAACGACCGCCTGGATCCAGCCTCGTGTCACCTCACTGCTGTTGGCAACCAGCCAGGAGGGACACGGGTCCAGTACACAAGTGGAGGCACTCACAGCTCTCATGGCCTTGTCCACATCCCCAGGGGCAACATCCTGAAACTCAATCCAGGGATGGTCTACCAATTTATCCTCTTGTGCCTCGGCTGGATCTGCAGAGGTGGAGTCCAAATCCGACTGAAACCGAGCAACTTTGTCTGCTAAGAACTGGACATAATCCTCAGCCCTACCCTACAAGGGGTCCCCCGTATCCCTCCTATTTAGGAGGGAGCGGGTTATCCTAAACAGGGCGGCTGGGCAGGACTCAGTGGACGCAACCAAGGTGGCAATATACGATCTTTTTGCTGTCCTCAGTGCCCTGATGTACTCCTTGGTGCAAGTTGTTAAGAGTGCTCGGTTCGATTCGGATTTATCAGACCTCCATAGGTGCTCTAGGCGTCTCCTCCGGCGCTTCCTCTCCTGGAGCCCCTCAGTAAACCAAGGAGGCCTCCGGGATCCGCCGACCCAGAGGGGCCGTAGTGGCGCAATCCGGTCAAGGGATTCCGATGCTGCCGAGTGCCAGGCAGCAACCAGAGTCTCCACCGGACTGTGGGCGAGAGTATCAGGAATAACCCCAAGCTCTGTCTGGAACCTCAAGGGGTCCATAAGTCGCCTGGGGCGGAACCACCTGGTCGGTTCCTCCTCCCTACAGTGGGGGTTTGGCCTCCGAAAGTCAAGCCTCAGTAGGCAGTGGTCTGACCACGACAGGGGTATGATCTCATTACCCCTCAGACCAAGATCACAAGTCCACTGCTCCGAGAGGAATACGAGGTTGAGCATGTGACCCGCTGAATGGGTTGGGCCCCGAATTACCTGGGTCAAGCCCATGGCCGTCATGGAAGCCATGAACTCCTGCGCCCCATCAGAGTGTTCACCGAGCGAAGGCAGATTGAAGTCCCCCAGGACCATAAGCCTGGGGAACTCAATTGCTAGCTCGGCTACCGACTCGAGGAGCGAGGGGAGGGCTGCTGCAACGCTGTTGGGAGGCAGGTACGTTAACAGCAAACCCACTTGACCCTTGAGGTCCAACTTCACCAGCAGGGACTCACACCCGACAAGCTCCGGAGCAGGGATCCTACGAGGTGCTAAAGACTCCCAGATAACAATAGCCACACCGCCACCCCTTCCCTGGGCTCTCGGCTGATGAAGCACCTGAAATCCGTCTGGGCACATCTCTACAAGGGGGACTCCTCCCTCCATGCCCAGCCAGGTTTCAGTAATACATGCCAGATCTGCCCTCTCATCTAAAATTAAGTCCCGGACGAGGGGAGCCTTGTGAACAACAGACCTGGCATTTAGCGACAACAGCCTGAGACCAGGGTCCTGATTACTTTAAAGGATTCTGTTAGACTACCATTAACTATAATTTGTGCTGTTTGTTTCTGATATATTGCCTTGATAGATTGTGTAAAGTACTCTCCAAGCTACATCTTTTGTATTATTTTCATTAGAAATTGCCAATTCACTCGATCAAATGCTTTCTCCGCATTCAAGAATATAAGTGCTGCGGGGACTTGGTTATTCTTCCCCAAATACTCCAATATATTAACAATTTGTCTTACATTACTTTTCATTTGTCTCCCATGTATGAAACCAGATTGATCATTGTGAATCATTCTTTGTATAACTAACATCAACCTATTTGCTAATATTTTGGCAAAAAATTTATAATCTTTATTAAGTAGTGATAGAGGCCTGTAATTTTTGGGCTGACTGTGATCTTGATCTTCTTTCAGAATCAGGGAAATAAAGGCTGTTCTCCAAGATGGTAGTACCCTTCCTTCCAGTTGAATTTTATTAAATAGTTACTTAAGAGATTCTACCATTTCTAATTGTAAGTTTTTATAATAAGGCACTGTCAATCCATCCGTACCAGGGGCCAACTTTTAACTGCTTAATTACCAGGAGAATTTCCTCCATAGTTATCGGTTGGTTCAGTCTCTCCCTTTGCTCATCTGTAATTATAGGAATTTTCTCTTTCTCCAAGTGTCTATGTATGTCTAAGTCTTGTATTTTATCACCAGCGTACAGTCTTGTATAAAATTCTAAAAAGGCCTTTTTAATCATATCCTGTTGGTAGGCTTCTTTACCTTTGTATTCTATTTTCTCTATAGTACGAGATTTTTGTTTTTTCCTTAACATATATGCTAACCATCTGCCTGGTTTATTTGCATTGCAAAAAGTATTATGTTTAGCATATAACAGGTTAGTTGCTATTTGGTCTGACATCAACATGTAAAATTGCGCTGGTAATAAAGTAATTGCCTCTTTTGTCTTCATATCATCTGGATTAGATATTAGCCCCTGCTCTTTCTTTTTTATCTCTTCTTCTAATTCCCTTCATTTTTCCCCCTGTCTACGTCTATATAGGTTATTTAAGTTTATTAAAACTCCTCTCATATACGCTTTACTTGCATCCCAAACCATTTCCATAGATGTTCCCTTATCCATGTTAAAAAGAAAATATTCTTTCAACAGTTTTTTGCATTCATTGACATTACTCGCGTATCTAAATAAATTTTCATTTAACCTCCAAGACCTCCTGGATCCCTCTCCATATTCCAGTTCCATCCAAACCAGGTTATGATCTGTTAAAGTTCTCGGGCATATCTTCGTCTTCTTCACCCTAGAAAGAAAATCATTTGTAATTAATATAAAATCAATCCTAGGGAAGGATTGATGCCTATCAGAAAAGAATTTAAAATCCTGTTCTTTAACATTCCATTCTCGCCAAATGTCTCTTAATTCCATATCATCCATCATATCAAAGAAAGATTTAGGTAATCTTGCTCGTGATTGAATATTTTGCAAAAGTCCCTTCTTGTCTTTCTTGGTATCCAATACTCCGTTCCAGTCACCCAATAATATACATGATCTATAATCCCATTGTGTTAACTTAATGTGGAGCAATTTATAAAATTTTTCTTGTTGTTGATTGGGGGCATATACTCCCATTAAGAGTGTTTTCTTTCCTTCTATTAATAATTCAATTGCAATGTATCTTCCTTGAGGATCTGCTTCAATTAATTCAGCCTTTAAATCCTTTCTTAAGTATATAACTATACCATTTTTTTTTCTCCAGAGCAGATGCCACGAAATGTTGTCCCAATCTTGCCCCAATCTTGCATTCATCAAATATTTCTGGTCATTTGTTCTAATATGTGTTTCTTGCAAGCAAATTACATCATTTTTGAATTGTTTCAAATAGCGAAATATTTTTTTCCTTTTTTATGGTGAGTTTAAACCATTAACGTTTCAGGTTAAAAATTTAATTGTCATCTTCAGCTCCCTGAAGCTTTTTAAGAGCCACCTGGAAATCCTGGAATTTCATCTTCGGTCTAGCTCCCTTCACAGCTTCTGTATTTGTGTTTGTAGTTGCTTGGATTGTTGTCTGAGCTTGTGGCATGTTTAATTCTTGTTCCTTATGTTTGGTAGCCACTCAAGTTTTTCTTTGCTCCATAATTCCTTCTGTCTCCTCAAGGAGGTTCAGGGCTTTAGCAGCATCCACTTGTGCCTGGATTTCTTCCTGTCTGGCCTCTCCTGCTTCTTTTCTTCCTCTAAATCCTGGAGATGGAGGGTATCCAGCCTTTAATACATTGCTGTAAAAATCTCTAGCCTTCCAAACTGAATTAAGACGATATCTTTCTCCTGAGTAGTTCACCACCAATCCGGCTAGGACCTCCCATCTGAACTGTATCTGGCGATTTCTGAGTTCATCCACTAAAAATGCATAATCTTTTTTAGATCTCAACATTTTAGGTGGAATTTCCTTCAATACCATCACCTCCTGACCTGCGACCTGCAATTTGGTTTTATAGGTCGCTTGTAATATCACATTCCTTGTATTCCTGGTGACAAAATAGATTACAATATTTCTTGGTAGTTGTCTCTGTCTGGCAATCCATGAATTAAAGCAATACATTTTATCGCTCTGCCAATCATATTCAGCCCTGGGTTCACCAATTAATTGATCAAAGGCTTCTGCAAAAATCTCTTTCAAATTTTCTTGGTTATTTTCTTTCAGACCTCTTATTCTCAAAGCAAATTCCATTGCTCTATATTGTATCACTGTGATTTTTGTCTCTGACTTTTCAATCTTGCTTTGAGCATCATCAACTTTACTCTCTAAATTCACATTGGACTGATTAATTTCTTCCAACCTATCCTCCAATGAGGTTACATAACTGAGCAAACCCTTAAATGCATCCACTATGTCTTCTTCTATTTGCTGATTGCGAGTTTGGATTAAGTCCTTGATTTCAGACATCTCATCAGACACATCTTTAAAGGCAGTTGTGATTTTTCCTTCAAGAACAGAGGCCTGTTCCTTTAAGGCGCCCTGCAGAGCTTCAAGTGTTAAAGCTTCTGCGGGGGGAGGTAATAAAGATTGCAATTTGTGTGTCTGGGCTGGAGAGCTGCCAGTGCTCTTAGAAGCAGTTAATTTGACTTGCTTTGAAGCCATTTCAACTATTCAAATCACACTTTTCTACAGCCGAATAGTTAAGGCCAAAAAGTCCACTAAGTCCCCAGATTTGTTAAATCTTATAGCTTGTTAGTGAGCCAATGCTGTTTTGTTAATCTTGAACTCTTGGTTCTTTTAACAACATCAGCAAACACTTAACAGATAATTGCTTGTTAAGTTTCACTTTAACCACACCCTTTGATGTTCGGGCATCATTTTCCCTTCTATACCGTTAATCTTCACAGAAGGAGATTATCCTCAAACAGAGTTAAGGTTTGTACTTGCAATTGTAAACGCTCCTGTCTTTGCTCTGCCTGTTTCTTATTCAAATGCAGATTAAAACGTTGATTGCAGGGATTTGTTCTGCGAATGCAGATGCGTCACCGAGAGCACAGTACTGTTGGGCTACAGGGGGGCTCTCACCTTCCAAGCCCCAGAATTACTCCTGGGGATTTAAGGGTGCTCTACCCTCGCTCGGCAGCTCTTCTCCCCCTCTTTTCCCGAGGGGAGAGTTTTCAAACTGCTAGTCAGCTGATTTATGCTGTTCTAGCAGCTTAATGCGATCTCAGGGCTGGAACGTCCCAGAGGAACATCCATCAGAGCCTACGGTGCCACCTGAAGCAGCATTGTTTCTTGTATCACTGCTAATGCAACTTGCATACACTGAAGGTTCGTTGTTGAGCTTGCTTTCTCTATATCCAGTGTGCTCTCAATTTTGCGCTGATTTGAGAGTGATGTTGCTGATGTTGGATTGGATGCTGCCTTTCTATTCATTTTACTAATTGTTGTACTTGTCATTTTTGATTTTAATTTCCTTACAATTTTCCCCACAATAACATATACTTCTCTCTGCCCAGTGCTTGTTTCTATTCTCTTATACCAGCTACTTCAATCTTTGAACTTTCTCTCTTCCATGCACATTTCAATTCAATTCAATATCATTCAGTCCTGCAATCTAACAACTTAATTTCTATATATTTGGGTTAGTATGGAAGTCAATCCACAATATTCATGCAATATTGAATATATTTAAACTAACACATTCTTAATTTGATTCTGTATGCAACTTTATATCATCTCTTCAATAATTTCAAACTAACATCCCCCACTTCAACACTATATTACTATTTTTTTACTATTCCCTATGTATACAATATGTTTAGGCTAATAAATCCTTAATTTTAATTCTTATATAATATTATGTCATCTATTTATAACATTGATAATTTCAAAGTATCACCAATAGTTCACCAATAGTTCATAACAATATTTTATCTCATCACAGTTCAGTTTATATTTATATTTCTTCTTTCAATGTTGTCCCATTTTTTAAATCCGATTTCAGAGATCACAAAAAAAAATCCAGATTGCATCAGCAATATTATATACTGTTATTAATTCTTATTTCTTTCTCCATTGGATGGCGCTGTTACTCTTCTTTCGTATAGGGTTTTTCTTTTTCCTTCAAAAAGTCCGATATTTACTTTCTATATTTCACTTTCTCTCCAGTATTTCAAATAGTTCTCTCCTCTTCTTCACAATTGTCACCGATTTCTCTGGCTCCAATTTCTGTTTATTGTCCAAATCTCTCCTTATTTAGTTCTGTTCTCAAGTCACTCCAAACCTTCTATTGCTATAGGAAATTGCTTGCTTTCCCTTTTCTTGTAGCTGCTGATATTAAGCTGTATCCAGCTCGTTTCAAAGTTTTGAAATTCTAGCTCAATGAGTCTTTAATAGAATTTATTGCATTTTAGTTGTTTTAAATATTCTCACCAATGCTGCTGTGTTGCTCTTTTCTCTCCCTCATGTGTGGTAGTCACCACCCAAAATCGGCCATGGATGCCGATTTCTTCAACAGTGATTTCAAGGGGTTTTCCCCTCATCTGATAGGGAAGTTGCTTGCTTCCTCCTTTGGCGCCCAGGCTTCCCCTCTCTCCTGTTGATCCCTCCAGGTTCAACTCATCCTTTTTCAGGATCTTCACAACAGAAACTCAAGCAAAGCTAGTAGAGTTATAATTTCTTTGCCCTCATGGAAGTGACGTCACCACAGGAAGTCAACACTAGAACATAGCAATAGCAATAGCAATAGCAGTTCGACTTATATACTGCTTCATAGGGCTTTCAGCCCTCTCTAAGCGGTTTACAGAGTCAGCATATTGCCCCACAGTCTGGGTCCTCATTTTACCCACCTCGGAAGGATGGAAGTCTGAGTCAACCCTGAGCCGGTGAGATTTGAACCGCCAAACTGCAGTTAGCAGTCAACTGAAGTGGCCTGCAGTACTGCACTCTAACCACTGCGCCACCTCAGCTCATCCTATTAAGCCCCATGTAAACTGCTGATAGGATTAATTGAATTTTCATAGCACAATGTGTTTTTCAAACTAAATAGCTAAAAAATTTTTTTGCTGGTTTTTAAATATTTGTCTCTTCTTTTTATATAAATAATGCAAATGGCATTAACACAGAAGAAATTTAAATTTATCCGTTGATTTATCAGTCAATATACTGTAAATAAAAACCCTTTATGTTCCTTTGGTGGTGGTTGTGGGGGAATCAACTGAGCATACCCTTGGCAAAAATGTATTCATCACTGCTGTCAATCCCACAACTCACCTGCACTGTCTGACAAAATAGTCCCTTTTATATCTGTGGAGATTCTCAGTCAACCAAGTCATGGTTGTCCCAAAGGTGCTATTTTCAAAAGGCAATTGGATTTTCTGGTTAAAAGCAATATAATAACTATTATGTTACAATTCTTTGAATATCATACACTGGTTCAATAGAAATTATTCCCAGATTGAAAGAGTAATTATTCTCAAATTAAAAGAATATTTAAAAATTATTTAACTTTTTTGTCAGAAGAGCACGGAAAATTTTCTTCAAT
This sequence comes from Thamnophis sirtalis, assembly GCF_051295495.1. Taxonomy (NCBI): domain Eukaryota; kingdom Metazoa; phylum Chordata; class Lepidosauria; order Squamata; family Natricidae; genus Thamnophis; species Thamnophis sirtalis. Next base: position 64,201,155 of record NW_028261388.1, read on the forward strand.
TTAAAAGAACTTGTGTCCGGATTCCAAGTAATACACCCATAGCAAGAAAAACTCTGAGGCAGGTAGGTTCCTTAAAGAACAGTTTTATTGGGTGTATCATATTGGCACAATTCTGGTGAAAACCAACTTGGAAGGTTCCCAGGGTTTTCACCTAATTAAAAGTAAAAGTTTTTCCTCTTCCTCAAACAATCAATCACATGGTCCAATCATGTTGACGTCTGGTTGCCTGGTAATGTCACTCATCCCTCTGACCAGGTGTGAGAATGTCCTTGGTTCCCAAGAGAAAGTATTTTGTTAACCCCAGCTATCTCTAGTCCCTCTCTATCCCTCAGCTCCAGTGAGGCAACACTGAAGCCTCAAAATGGCTTCAATCAGGTCAGCTTCAGGGTTGACAATTTGCCTGAGTTAATTTTGTTCAATTCTGTAAAAACTTGGATTTCTGAAGTTAAGTCAGTAATTTTAAAATCGTATACAGTACAGTTAATTAAATTGTTAAGATTAGCCTTCAGGAATTTCGTAGATGTGAATGCAGTAATTAATCCTTAATATTATTTTTCCTTAAGGCAGATGAACTAATCTTCACAATGTTGTAAAGAGCTTCAGCTTCAGTTCCAGAAGGATTTCGGAAGCAAGTGGGGACATATACATAGCATCTTTTTAAAGTAGCTTTGCCCATGCACCTACCTACCACCCATTTTTTTTGGGGGGGGGGGGCAGTTACTTGGCACTAAAGAAAATGCTAGGTATAGATTACTAGATGAATACCCATGCTCCACTACGAAACTATATGATTGGGCTTGATAAATCAACACTTAGAGCTTGAAAATTAATGAGTAGTTACAATCATCCTCTACTCTCCCCTTCTCTCATCAGGCTTGTCCCTCAGAACCTCTCCTATCTCATCCCCTTCTCTCCTTCAGGCTTGCCCCACAGAGGCCTCTCTTATCTTATCCCCTCCTCTCCCTCAGACTCCTCTCCAAACTCTCAGCCAGCAGGTCACGTGCTGCCCACACCCAAGTGACAGTTGGAACAGAGTTATTTTCAGCTTGGGAGGGGGAGTAGAACATTTAACTCCTTAGCATAAGTGTGTGTTGATAATAATATAAGAAATATTAATGATCATTAATCATTAAATATTAATGATCATTAATGATCATATATATATATGACAGACAGACAGAGAGAATACAGCAGCATGTCTCTGTAACTATGTTGCTTTTGCACTGCTTGCTGTAATTGCTCTAAAAATAACTTTATAAATTGTTATTTCTGATTATGAATGTTTGAACAATCATACACAGAGTAGCAGTGTGTTATTCATTGCATTTTATTAACCATTGTCATTAAATCCAATACACATATTCTAAATTTAAGCCTAAATTGTTGAAATATAATCTATATAAGATTTTCAATTTAGGTAACTAATTAAATTTAATTTCTTCCTTAGACATTCTAAATGTTTGACATTTGTTCTTAATGAAGTGAGACAATGTTAGACAACTTCTTCTCAATCAATTATTACTGTTAAATGATAATGGTCATCATATAAGATATTACAACTTGGAATAAGAGGAATAATTGGGCTAAAATGCATCAAATTAAAAAAAACTAGGGGGGAAGAGAGACTGCTAACAAAGGGGGGAAATGTAATCTGGAAGAAAGTGCTCAGACTTTATTGATGAATACATGAAGGAAATTCATAAATACAAAAAATCTTTATTTAAAAATCAATATATTCTGATAAAAATGTGTATCAGAAAATTTGAATTGATATTTAGAGACCTGTCATTGTCCATTGTAATGTAACAAGTTTCTTGGTTGACTTTGGTGGCTTTTGCCAAACCTGGAAAATAACAGTTCTGGTTTTCCAAGAAACTCATCAAAACTGATACCTCACTTGTAGCAACCTCTCTGAATTAGGAATTCTTAGGCGCTTTGGACTGCTATGTCATCCATTTTTCAATTTTGGCCAGTCTAACCTGAAATGAAGCATTGGGCTTGGCTGGTGAAGTAGAGAACAAGGGTCAGGCAGAGCTAGATAAAATAATAAACTAATCTACTAGAGCTAATTAACTCTTCAACTACCTTGCCATGCTTTCCTTTAACTCTGGAGCCAGCAGGAAATAATTTACTTGCCCTTCCACAGTGCAGACTGATTGTGCACCTGGAATTTATAACAATAACAACTAAATGCCTAGTATTTTCAATTGAAGCAATTACTTTACAGAATGGATAGCCAAACCTGTTATTTCTCTTTATTATTTGTAATAATAATATAACCTCCCCAATAAGACACTACCTTGATGTGGTTGTGGGGTGTGCATTCTCTGAGGAAGATGAGAGCTATGCCAGGCATTCAACTATGCTGGACAGGTTTCATCGATGGAACTAGATGATTTTACAAAATTTTACAATTTTACCTTTTTTTTAAATGTTATTATTAATCCTAATTGGGTTTGTTTGGGATATTCTATTTAATTTTTTTAAACTTTTGTAATATGTGTTTTTTTAATGTTGTACGCCATCCTGAGTCCTTGGGAGAAGGGCGGCATATAAATCCAATAAACCAAACCAAACCAATTCTTGGATTCTCTGGACAGCACCCAACTCCATGGGCTCCTCCCAGTCCACTGCAGTCTCTTGCTGAACTGGCATGCTGGTGGTCTCCTGGAATACACGGCGAGGCCTTCGCCTCTGCAGCCGGGCGTCTATCCGGAGGCACAGGTGGACCAATGCGTCAAGCGTCGGTGGCCTATCCACCCTCGCCAGTTCATCTTGCAAGGCCTCAGACGATCCATCTTGGAACGTGTCCATTAGAGCTGGTTCATTCCATGTGGAATCCTGGCTACGTAGCCTGAATTCAGACACATAGTCCTGCAATGACCCAGTCCCCTGCTGCAGTGATTTCAAACGTCTGGCAGCTGTTTCCCCTTTGATCGGATCTTCCAACATCTATCTGAAATATTGGCAGAAGCCCTGGAAGTCATCCAATAAAGGGCTCTACTGAACTAACAAGGGGGTAGCCCACCGGACCGCTGTGCCTGAGAGCAAACTAATCATGAATCCCACCTTCGTCCGGTCAGTGGGAAAGTCCTCCGCTCTCAGGCTAATAAACAGCTGGCATTGTCCCAAAAATGCTGCAAACATGGCCAAACGCCCATCATATTTATCTGCCATGGCAATTGGGCACTACCTCCTTGGCTGGGGGGCGGGGTGTCTTGCAGCTCTCTGCAACTGTTGAATTTGATCCGTCAGGACAGCCATTTGCTGCGCGAGTTGCATCTGTGTAGCCTGTAATTGTTCCATAGTTAATGAAATGGAGGCTTATGTGGCTGAAGTCAATCTGTTCTGACACACACACCCCTTGACGTCTCGTTAACAAAAGCAGGCAGGCAAACTTAAAAGGACTTTTCTTTATCAGTTTTCAGTTCAAACTGGCTTCGAGCCCAGAAATAACATAAACATAAATCTCTGATAAGAATTCAAAACAAAAGCTCTTACAAATGCTGCCCTTCTTCTACCGTCTCCATGGATCAGGTTTACATGAAACACCAAAGCATTTGTCCAAGTGTAACAGGCATAAATCACAATTAGTAATCAAACAATGTTTTACCAAACACGGAACACACGAAGGAACGACGTTGACTCCAGCGACTGGGGCATGGCAGCATCTGTCCTTTTATCTCCAAACCTCCTCCCACAAGCCCCAGCTGCATACTGAATTTTGTATCCCGAAAAAACTCTCAGCAGAACTGTGAGTCACAACACTGAATTTTGTATCCCGAAAAAACTCTCAGCAGAACTGCTGAGTCGCAACACGCATGCATCCCAGAGCTTTGAAGCAGTTCATTTTTTTTCTGATTTTTGAGAAACACTAATAGAATATTAAATTAATAGTATCAGTGGCTGATATTATGAAGTGTAATAGAGAATATAGAGTAATTAATGTATACAATTTTGGGAGCATATATCCACATTTGAACTGACACTTTAGCACTGGCTTTTTCTAAAATGGCATTTGTTTGCTTCAGAAAGCTTCCATTCATAAATCCTGTTCTGGTTTGCACTCAAAAACAGCTGAAACAATGACCCACATTTCATCAAGACTATTAACGCCAACAGTACCTTCTGAGATTCAGGAATATGCATGCCACACTGTTCCAACTCAATAAAGTTCGTATTTGCAACAAATGCTTCTCCACATTCTGGTAACAACCTGGCTATCATATCATATCCTATCATATCTTGATAATTGCATAATGTTGCATGCTGAGGAATTCACATGCACACTTCTTAATTTCAGCCAAACCTCCTTTGCAGTTTTTAAATTAGCTACATTCAGAAATTGTTTATCTTCTAAACTTAAGATGATTAAGTCAGTGCCTTATCATGCTGCCTTTGATCTGCTACTGCTGATACTGCCTGGGGTGGATAAATAACAATATCCCAGAGCTCCGAGAAAGCCACAAGCATCACAGTGAGACCAGCTGGGAAAAAACAGACTCTACTGAGCCTCGCAGAAACCAAGCTGGACAAACCGCTGTCGGGAGGTCTTCAAACTGAAAACCTGTCCTGGAGGGACAGGGGAGAAGAAGGGACAGCTCTGGTGAGCTAGAGGAATCAGCAGTTTCTCAGGAGGTCAGAGAGAAATCTTTCAACCAGCAGTGGGGGCAGTGGCCATAACTGAATGACCGATACAAAGCTGAGGCATCTGGACTAAGTTATTGTGCAGGAGCTGTGTTGGAAACAGAGTGTTGAAACCGGGTGAGTGATTGACCAACTCACAGAAAAAAAGAAAAAGCTGATCTTAATCTTAAAATAGTCCCGGAGCAGAATTAGCAGCAAACTGGCTTTTGGGTAATGTTGTTGAAAAAAGGAAGCAGAAGAGGTTAAGCACCAAAGCCTCAGAGGATTTTGTCTTCAGCAATTTGGAAGTGAAGAAAAATTAACAACTAAAAGGAAGAGCCCAGGGGAAGTCTCTTTTCTCCTTATCTGATTCTATTCTTTGTGGATTAAAAGCATTTTTAACAGCTATTGACATCTATTTGTGGGATTGAATTGCGGTTTGGAGAGCAATTTACCTACAAGCAGAAAATACTATATTGACTAGTGAATAACAGCAGCAACAACAACAACAACAGAGGGGAGTCATTCTCCTTATTTGAATTTTATTGTTTGTGGATTTAAAATGCTTTGAAAGAAAAGTGGGGACAGTGAGAGTTGTAGCCGCAATGTGACCTTGGATTCAGGAAGAGACTTTGAGGCCATGGGAATCATTTGGGAGTAGCTGACTTTGCAACATTGTTTTGACTGCAACTATCTACAGCTGTGGAAAAGAAAACCTGGACTGGACTAATTTTAAAATTGAGCAACAGTATCTGGAAGATCCTAAATTTGCAACTAAACTCCAAAATTTAAAAATCTATAACTCCAAAATTTAAAAATCTGTTAAAATAGTCAAACTTGCATAATGGAGATTTAGATGTATGATAAAACATACATGCATGAAACGTTAATTGGCAAAGGAAAGATAGGAGATCAAAGGGAACATACAGAACATGAAATAGGAGAAGAGGAGGTAAAAGTGGACCCAAATGAGCTACAGGAAAATAAGGTGGAAAAAAGAAGAATTGAAAATAAAATTCAGATAGAAGATTTCACTGGGATTTACAGTCACAAAGGAAAAGTAGACAAAGGGGGAGATGTACCAAAAAAAGAACCACAAGGTAGTAAGGGAAGGAGGAGATCAGGGGAAACCCTGGGGAAAGATACTAGAATAATAAAAGTAAACACTCTGAAGAAAAAATACAATAACCAAAAAATAGGGAAAAGAAAAAGAAGAAGTTAAGGAGAAGGGGGAGAAGGAAAATAATTAAAACTAGGATATTTGGGAGCACAAGAGAAAATGGTTAAAAGAGGAAGAAAGGGATAAAGAGTTACATTAATAGACTAAAGAGAATAGTAATAAGATTGTTATTGTTATGTAACTAATTAAGAAATAAAGAAATGATAGTATATTGTTAATGGTTGAAAAAATTGAAAGAAATGCTTTCTATGCTTAAATTGAACTAGAGGATGTATGCTGTTTATAGCAAAACATACCAATGGAGAAAATAAGAAATGAAAATTTAGTGTAACTTTGAAGGGGCAATGGAAAGGACTATGTAATTGAGAGGATGTAAAATAAAAGACCCAGACAACTCTTTGTTCCTATATGTATAATTTGTATTTTTTTTAAAAAAAACCTTTGGGGGAAAAACAATATCCCAGAGCTCCTTAGCCTTCAGGAAGCATTCCATTTTTGCCCAAAAAATATAATTGTTCTGTCCCAATTGAGGCAGAGAGTTCTCCTTGAACTCAACAGCCATCCTGCAAGCCTTCTCAGCCTTGTTCTCTTTTCCATATAACACAGGCTGTCCTTCAGCTTAATTACAATTCAGTCTTATTGTGTCTGGTGTGCTCTGGGCCCATAACCTGTTAGAGTTTGCAGCAATCCAACCAGCACACAACTCAGCAGGATTCATTTATATAAGAAACTTCTTTATATAAAATACCATACAGCAGAAGCCAGAAGCACAGACATCAAGAATCACAGAAGCACTCATATAGAGAGAGAGAGATCTGTGAACCTTGGCTCTGAGCTGTCTGGCATGGCTCTCAGTCATGAAACAGTTCCTATTGGCTGACCTGTAGTTATGGCTATGCCAGCTCATAATTTCTCACACACTGACAATTTCTACAGAAGAAGGCAGTTTGTATAGTCATTAAACTCCTTCTATTTGATGAATGAATGTTTACCAGTCTTATTATGTATTATGGCTTTTATTGGTTTGCAAAATATGTTGTAATCTATGGCAGCTTTTCACCACCTAATGATCTGCATATGTATTGGACTAAAATTATCAGACTTCCCCAACAATCTATTTAAAAGCTCCTGGTTTAGAAAGTACATAATCACAATCCACTCACTTGAGGAATTGCTAATTATTGCAATCACAGTTTGGTTACTAGCATTTAGCAATGTTATTAAAAAAGTAATGTGGTGAATCTAACAGACACATCAAATTAATCATTGATAAGGAATATATTATGATGGTAGCAATAATATTTGTCATTACAGTTTCATTCTAGTAATAAAAGGCTTTTATTCCAGTAAAATATCCTTTTTTATTCCAACAAGGGAACTTTATGCAAAAGTAGGTTGCTTTATTTGATTTCTTTTCTATTTCTTTTCCACACATAGCCCACTTTATCTAATTAACATAAACTGATTTTCTATAGTTGTTAAAAAGGTAAAGGTTCCCCTCACACATATTTGCTAGTCTTTCCTGACTCTGGAGGACGGTGCTCATTAAAGATTAAAGATATCACACAGAAATTATTATTATTATGTGATTAATCTTTGGTGAGATTCACAGCCTTTGGGGCTGGTTGGTAGCTCAACAGCTCAAGTTCTAACCAAGGACCTAGGAACTGTTAAGGTAGGATATAAGGTGTTCCAAGTAGGGTAGTTTTTTGTAGAGTCAGAATGTTCAAGTCAGGTAAATTTAGAATTTTCAAATAGCGAGGTAGCCCTTTAGGTATTGCTCCAAGAGCTCCAATTACAATTGGGACAATACATGATTTCTTTTTCCACAGTCGCTCAACTTCAATTTGCAAGTCCCAGTATTTTGGGATTTTTTTCTTGCTGTTTATCTTCAATTCGTGCATCACCAGGTATTGCAATGAACCATACATTTTTCTTTTCAATTATTGTTATGTCAGGTGTGTTTGTAGGCCAAGTGCCTGTCAGTCTGGATTCTGAAGTCCCACAAGATCTTGACTTTCTCATTCTCTAAAACCTTCTCAATCTGATGGTCCCAGTGGTTTTTGCTGTACTCAAATCCAAACTTTTGGCACAATTTCCAGTGAATATTCTTAGCAATGCAGTCATGGCGTTGTAAGTAGTCAGTTTGTGAAATTTTGCTGCACCCGCTGATCAAATGGTTGACTGTCTCATCTTTCTCATTACCGAGGCGACATTTGCTGTTGGTGGTAACATGTTGAATTTTTGTCTTCATGGAGTTTATGGCTAAAGCTTGTTCTTGAGCTGCCAAAATAAAGCCTTCTATTTCTTTTTTCAGTACTCCTGATCTTAACCATTTCCAAGTTAGTTTTTGGTCAGCTTTGCCTTCAATACTTTTCAAGTATTGGCCATGCATAGCTTTACTTTTCCAATTTTCAGCTCACTTCTCAATTACTTCTTTCTTATATTCAGCTTTTAACTTAGTTGTCATCAAAAGGCCTCCTTTATTTACTTCCTTAATCATTGGTTCTTCACTTTTCTGGATGTATAGCCCAGGTATTTATGGCTTTTATGATGTTTCCTCCACTCAGTTTGGTCTTTAATATCTTGCGAATTCGTCGAATGTACTTGGCTGAGTTTAATTCCTTGACTTTATTATGCATTAAGTCAGAAGACTCTAAACTCCCCAAGTACTTTTAGCCGTCTTCTGGTTTTACTGCCTTTGTCATTTCTTCATTCTCAAGTTGTATTCCATCATCTTCTATGACTTTGCCTGCCTTGGTTGCCATTGTTGCACATTTGTCAATTCCAAATTGCAAACCAATGTCTTGGCTAAATTCTTTTGTGCTTTCAATTAATAAATTCAGTTCAGCTTTTGTTTTACCAAACAGCTTCAAATCATCCATGTACACCAAGTGTGAAATTTTCAGTCCTTTCTTTACAAGTTCGCACCCACAGTACACCTTCTTCAAAATGGTTGTCAGGGGTAGCATTGAGAGTATAAAAAGTAGGGGTGAAAAAGAATCACCCTGAAAAATGCCTTGTTTAATTTCAACTTCACCCAGTTCTTCTCCATTAGCCATAAGCTTCCTTTTCCAGAGGTTCATTGAAGTTTCCATGAATTTTTGTATGTTGCTGTTGATGCCAAAGATTTCCAGGCATTTCTTGATCCAGCTGTGGGGAACTGAATCAAATGCTTTCTTATAGTCTATCCAAGTCATGAACAGCTTGGTTCGTCTTTTCTTTGAATTCTTTAGGATTAGCTTGTCAATTAGCAGTTGGTCCTTTGTTCCTCTTGAATTTTTGCAGCATCCTTTCCGTTCTACAGAAAGCAAGTCATTTCTTTCCAAGTGTCCATAAATTTGGTTTGCAATGATACCAGTAAGGAGCTTGTATGTTATTGGCAAACAGGTGATTGGTCTATAGTTTCCAGGGTCCTTTCCTTTTTCTTTATCGTTTTGGATCAAAAATGTCCTTCCAGTTGTCATCCATTTATCATTTTCAGCTGTTTTTAAGATCTAGTTCATTTGGGCTGCCAATCTTTTGTGCATACTTGTAAGTGCCTTTACCCAGAAACCATGTAGCTCATCTGGTCCAGGTGCACTCCAATTCTTCACTTTTCTTGACTGTCTTTGCACCATTTCTTTTGTTATTTTCACATCTTCCATTTTATGCACTTTAATAGAATCCTCAACCTGCTTGATCCATTTTGCATTTCTGTTGTGCTTCTTGTTGTTTTCCCACAAATTTTTCCAGAATTTCAGAGCTTTCCATTTATCAGGCTCTGATTTGCTCTGAACTGTGAGTTTTCCTTGAACTGAGTTACTCGATTTTCATACCGTTTAATCTTTTCAGCAATGGCAACAACCCTATGCTTCAGCTCTTCAATTACTACTGCAATCTCCTTATTTTCCAAATCGTATCTTGCTTCCAGGCTGCTTTTGACCTGCTTGTTCTTTAGCTGACCTTGCCTTAGGTTCTTCAAGTTGCTCAAGTCTCCACGAAATTTTTTGATCTTTAATTCCAACCAAATTTCCCACTTAGGCTTCCCCTTCTTGCCTCTTTGGTTCCTTTGTATTTTCAAACCCAATTCTTTGGTGGTTATGAAGGCTGCTGCATACATCAGCCGGTTTGTTTCAGCTAATGTAGTGGTTTGAATGGTTTGCACAGCCTCATTGACCTTTTTTAGTACATGTCTCAATTCTTTCTGGTTCACTTTGGTAAACGTGTTCTTTCAGCAACTTCCATTTGATGCTTTATTTTCTCAGCTAATTGAGCACTATCTATTGGTGCTTGCTCTTCAGAGCTTCCTTGTTCTTTATCTTCATTCATTTCAGCAGCCTCTTCCTCCCTTTCTTCCTCAGTTTGCTTTTGAGTCTGCAAATCATTTTGATGTTACTCTTCTTTGTTGGTATACTCAGACCATTAGTTGCTTTCTCTTCTATTCCTATTAATTCTGCTGTAGTGAAAAATTTGTGGCTCAGAATTACACATCGTTGGTACATTAGCCTCTGTTCACTGATATCACAGTCCATGTGATTCACCTTCCCAATCTGATACATTCGTTTTTGAAATCTACGTTTTTCTGGCTCAGATTGATAGTAAGCTTCCATGATAGAGATGTTTTCTTCCCTAGTCCAGATTTTTCGCTTTTCCACCACTCATCAGCTCCATGCCCTGGTTGTCTAGCAGAGGGAGCTGAGCCCTGTAGCTCATTTTGCACAGAATGCCCAGGAGCCATAGCATCCAATGGAATCCTTGTTAATCCGGGCGATGGTTCAGATGGCATAAATTTCATTTTTCTTATATTCACCATATTTGAATGGGTTGTGGAGCAAATTTTGTCTGGCCCTTCACCTAAGACCTGTCTGATATGGTTGCACCTACTCATCATAGCCCTTAGGATCACTAGAACATGCAAGCCCCTCCACCACGACAAGGTAAAGCTCCTTGAGGGAGATTATTATTATTGTTGTTGTTGTTGTTATAGACTTGTACACTCACAGACGTTTAGACTGGATCTGGCATTTTCATCCACTATCAAGTCCTTCCCAGATGTTTGTGATGACCATAGTCTGACTTCCTCGGTATTATTGCTACAGAAATCAATGTAATGTCAAATAGTAGTGATGTTAATGAGTCTCCTTGAAATATTCATTTCTTGATATTAACCTCTTCCAGTCTATCACAATTGACCAGCAACGCTGTCTGCCATTGTGCCATTGATGATTGCACAAGCTTGTTTCTACTGACTCTTGTTATTTCTAGGCATTTGATTATCCAATCATATGGCAGGGAGTGAATATCTCCTTGTAATCACTCCAAACTACATTCAGATTGGTCTTCCTTCTCTTGCAATTTTCCAAACTCAAATTGCCAATTAGGAGCTGAATTTGTATTGCTCTGCTATTTGAGCAATTTCCTTTCTGCTCAGGTGGAAAAAGCTTGTTTTCAACTAGATCTGTTGGATTGCATCTGCATCAGGGAACAGTGTGTAAGTTATTTGTAAGGAGGTGATTGGACTGGTAATTTCTGGTTCTGTCCCTTCTGTTGATCTTTCCTTATCAGGTAGATTATGCCAGATGTTTAGTCAACCTTCAATTTCATCATCTTGCAATATATTAACTATTTGCCAATAATTGACTGTAGATGGACATATGTTTCAACCAAAAAACATACAGTTCATCTGGTACTAAGCAATTACTGATCTTTTTGGTCCTTTTCCATCATTTCTATGGTTATTGCAAGATCTTTTATGTCATCTTTTTTGTTATCCACATCCTTTAAACAGGTAGCATTCTTATTGTATATATTTGGGTTGTCCCATACCTGCTCCCAGAGTACACTGTTTTTCTTTCTAATATTGATTGGTTCATTGCATTCTTTCCAATGATTGATTGATTGTTTGGTAGAAATGTTTCTGATTTGACTGAATTTGGAGATTCTTCCTGTAGTGTACAATTTAAGGTTTTATTTGCTCTGTTTCTTGACTGTCACTATTATTTACTCCTTTCTTATTTCCAGCACTTCCTTGATCTCCCTGGGTTCTAGCTGATATTTTTTTGAGTAGGTATTCTTAGGGCTTCTTGTTCTTCATATTTTTTTCTTTCATCTGTTCTGGCTTACTTGCATCTGATTGTAACAAGCTTCAGTGCAGGCTACTTTATTCTATTGTTTTGTGCTGTTCTAGATGCTCAGTTATTCTTTGTTTCAAATGCTCTTGTTTTATATATAAAGGGTTTTGTTCCTTCTGAGGAAAAGCAAAGGAGATGGTTCCTGGTTTGGGAATCAGAACAATTCAACAGCGGATGGGAGGAACCACGTGACAATGATACATTGTTTGGATTCGGCTGTTCGAATCCACTGATGACACTTTTGCCCTTGGATGGTCCGGCAGGACCTAAACCGTCCCGAAGAGAACGTGACTGGGAAGACAAGACCTTGCTGGTCGCAGGGATATTGCAAAGTCCCTGATCGACCCAAGGGGAGTGCTTCCAACTGGCAGCAAACAGGCAGCCCCCCCCCAGCTGACATAGTTGGAGACGGCTCCAGAAAGAAAGAGAAGTGGAAGTGTTTCATCTGGTGAAGTTTTTTTTTCTTTTCTTTTAGAAGATTGCGGGGCTTAGCAGTGAGAAGACGGATTTTCAGGCTATTCCTGAAATTCCCCTATTCCGAAGGAATTGGACAGTTCATTTTGAACCCAAGCTGTCCCGGAGAGACAGTGAAAGGTAGGAGGAGATCCAGTGACCCCAGAGACGTTCGCAAAGTCTCTGGGGGTTTGGAATTTAACCTCCTTTGCCAGTGACTTCTGGATTAGCCGTAGGCTAACTGAAACTGCAGATAGCTCCAAAGAATGGCGAAAGTGTTTTCCAGCTGGTAAGGTGATTTTATTACTCAGAGAAAGACAGTCCGCATAAAAATTTAAGCTAATTGAAACCAAAGAACAGAAGAATCTAGCGGCGATTTCGATCTCTTTATTGGTTTATGGATGGTGGTTACCCTATTTTTTAAATGTTTTAAATGCTATTTACATGGACAAAGGAAAGATTACTCCAACATCTCCTCTGATCCTCTGTAAGTGGGCTGTAAACCAATTCACTATAATTTGGCTCCTTACAACTTGACACTTTTATTGCTTGGCTGGTTTGGTCTAAGATCAGATAAGATTGTACAGCTCCCAGCTTGTTTTTACTTGCAAATACCTTAGAGTTTCCAAAGGAAAAATACTAACTGCGTACAAAGATGGAGTCTATTCAAGTCTCTATTCAAATGATTTCTTCCGCACTACAAAAATTATCTGCCACATATGATAGATTTGAGAGGAAACTGGATTATCTGCTGTTTCTAGCAACAAAATATGAAGAAAAAAAATGAGAATGTTGAATGTTTGAATGTTCTTGAAATACAAACGAAGGATGTCAGAGATGAAGATTTTCAACTTGCTGATATTCCGGGCAACTGGTTTACCTCTGAGGGAGAAAAAGATGGAATGTCTGAAGGGGGGGCAGCCACACAGAAGATTTACTTCGAAAGACAGAGCATAGGAGGAGTGAGAAGCATTAAAGAATCTATACTTTATGAAATATCATCTGCAAAACTTTTGATACCACCATTGAGAATTAAAGACAAGCTGAAAAATGAAACAAACGGAGGACGGCAGCATTATATGAGAGGCACCATAAGCAAAAAGGTGCAAAGATTTTTTGTATGGACTTGCTCATAAAGACGTTTGGAGAACTCGACCCACGAATGGCAACAGGATTAAGGAGGTTTTGTTACTGGAGAGACACAGGCTGATAGATGGAAGAATACAATTCAAAACTAGCTAAACCTAATTAAATTCATTTGTAATATATATAGTTGAATAATTGATAATGATAGTAATGTATATAATGTGGAGTTGATATGATAAATAATAATTGGATATGAGAAGGGAAGGTTAGAAATATTTTTGGACCATATATAAAGGTTATTAATCACAATAATTATTACTATTAAAAATAAAATAAAACTATATACAGTTAAATCTTAACTAATATGGGGAAAATGCTATAATATATGATATAATTACATAAAGAAAGGAGAATGATAATAAATTATATACATGGAGGATGGAATTTTTGGTATTAAATATTATGGATGTTTAGCTAAAACAGGATATGAGAATTTGATGTTAATGGAGGATTTTATAAACAAGTAAATGAAATGCTAGCATGTGGTTATGGATTAAATCTTTGGCATAGTTAAGGATGAAGGATGTTTAAACAACTGTAGTCAACTAAAAGTGGAGGTATGATGATGTTAATATGGTAAACACTTGAGTTAAGATATTTGAATTAATATGAATTAATGGAAGAGATGCACAAAAACATGTTGTAACCAGCTGATATACTTTTTTATAACATATACTTGTGGTGTTTTTTTTCTGCCTTGTTTTTTTGTGTGTGTGTGTGTGTTTTGCCTTTTTCCCCCCCACTGTTGTGGGCATGTGTTGTTTATGTAACAAAGAAATAAAATAAATTTATTATAAAAAAAAAAAAGATTGCCCTAAAAACTCTTTCTTAGTAGAGGGAATGTAGTTAGACATAATAGCCTTCTTCTTTTCAGTCAAGGTCGTACACCTGGAGGAGGAGTGGTTGAAGTGATATCTCGAGTTGGGACAGATTGGGATTGGAGCATGTGATGGGTGCAGGGGGTGGGTTTGGACTTTTGACTTACTGGGCCCGGAAATCTCAGATTCAGGTTTTCCCAGATGTGCCTGTACCTACTCTAATAAATGGGAGCTTGGAGAAATGCCTGTGTTGGAGTTTTCACTAGAGTTTGGGTTTTCTGGAATGCTGACATTAACCCAAATCCCTTAGTAGTCAAACAGCCCATTGAAAGGGGGCTGTCTGGAGTGCTGAGCCCCAGCACCGACCTGAAATTCAGGCGGTGCAAAGACTCAGAGAAGATGGAGGGGAGAGAGGAGATTGGAAAAGGAGCCATGGGAAGAGATACTGGAGAACTTATTGAGACCTGCTATTCTCTTTCTGAAGATGTGGTGTGAGTGCTTGAAGCTTCAGATATGATACAAAGGCTAGGCATTTGGCCCAAGGAGATGGATTCCTGGAAAAGTTGCCAGTCTGATCCAACTCCAGAAATGGGACTGGAGGAAAGAGCACCTGAATATCATTCCGACTCCAGCCCAATTCAGTCAACCTACAAGCCTGAATGGGGGGGGGGGGATGTGAGAATTTTGGGGTCTGACAACTTCCAAGACTGGAACTTGTTGCCTCCATCTCAAAGCCAATCGTTAATAGGGCTCCTGGAGCATTTTGAGCAACTTGAAGTGGGAAGTTATAGACCATATTCCCAACCTCCTCAAGTGAGTTTAATGTAACCCACATTTACATTTCCTGATCCAGGACCTGGCAGTATAAGTAGCATGCATCAACACCTTTCTACGCAGTCAGATATGACTGAGAGATCAGCTTGGTGCAAGAGGGTCAAGCAGCAGGAGGGAGATAGCAGATGCAGCCAGCACTAGGAACCGCTTGTTGCCAACCTGCTTTCATACTTCCCCCTGCAGAATATATCCCCCCAGGGTCCATTTACTCCACCTTTTTCAAGATCACCATGGGACCAATATACCCCAACGATCCCAGCACAACAGTGGGGTTTGATCCAGCAGTCAACTAGAGCACCTCCTAGTTGCAACTTAACAACCAGCACAGCAACTGGTCCCTGTCCTGCCACCAGCCACAGTCCAGCAGCCAGCAGCAGTGCCACCCCAGATTCCACTTCAGCCACCAGCATTTACCCTGCCACCCGATACAGTGCACCAGCAAACCCCTACCCCACTACCAGTCGCTGAGGCAATTCCACCAGCAAGACCACCACCACCACCACAGTTTAGAGCAACTTTTGATGGTAAGTCTGCCAAACTGGCTTACTTTCTCAGCCAAGTTTGGGCTCATATAGACCAAAATTGAGAACAATACGAAATAGCTCATGACTTACCTGTAGTATCCACGATCACAGAAGGGATAAATGAAGGAGACATTTCTGGCTGGGTAGCCCAGATTCAAAGACCCCGACTGAATCAACGAAAATGAAGCCACAATAAAAGTGATGAAGCAAGGTAACCAACCCATAAAAGACTTCATATGGGACTTTAGATGGGAACCTTGGACATTGGCCTGACAGAATACTCCTGCACTATTTTAAAGAGGTCATTGATCAAGAAGTCAGAAAAGCCTGTGGCATCTGAGGGGTGCCAGAGTGTCTACAAGACTGGTACATCACGTCTATTGCTGTGGATAGAGAGATTACCCATACTGCAAACCCACAGCTGAGAGGCTCCCATGGAGGACTTTGGCGAGACGCCCCTTGACCAAGCCAACTGAAGCCACTCCTACTCAACCCACAGGGGTCATCAAGTACTATCATTGCAGGCAAGCAGGTCATCAGGCTTCTGAATGTCTTGCAGTGGCCCCAGTCCCACAACCACAGCCAGCCATGGCTACCAAAGGCAGAAGGGTTCCATAAAAGCCACCAGAAACCAACCAATTTGCCAGACAAGCCATCGAGGTTCCCCTCCCCACCAAAAAAAGTGAGTAACCTCCAGCCAAAAACACCCCTCCAGGCGAGGCTAACGAGGAAGATAACCCGCTGGTGAGTGCAGCCACCCCCCCCTTTTTCAGTTAAAGTAAAGTTGGTGGTGCCTGAAACAGGGGAGCAAGAAAAATTAAAAGCAGTGATAGATAAAGGCTGTACCAGATGTTTTATTGGGCTTCCAATCATTGAACAAATTGGGATAAAACTAGAGCCCTTAAATGCCCAATTAAGTTTGAACAGATGGAATGTTAATTGGAGGGGTCCCAGCCACCCAAATTACAGAACTGGTTAGTTTAGAAATGGGAAGGCGTCATGAACTGATAAGATTTGTAGTGATGCCAAAGATGTCAAAATCTGTCATATTAGGCCTTGCTTGGCTTGACAAATGGGCCCCTACCATTAAATAGGAGGATGGATACCGAAAAATCATAATTGGCATCGGCCCATTACCTCCTCCTATCCCTCTTGGTATACCTATTCTAATAGACAAGGTATAGCTACTCTAATAAATGGGAGCTTTGAGAAATGCCTGTCTTGGAGTTTTCACTAGAGTTTGGGTTTTTTGGAATGCTGACAAGTTTATTATTTTGTGCACTTAATACTTAAGTAAGAATAAATGAGGTACATAAATATTTATAAAAAAGTCTTACTTGTCTTTAAGATATTTCCACATCGATCTTTCATTGGCGCCCTCCTCACTTGCACTTTTCTTCATTTTTACTTGAGCATCATTGGCTGTGTGATCTGCTCTCATCCATTTTTTTGCATTTTTTTTTATTTTTAAACATAAAAAACAACATAAAAAATTCTCATCCATACATACTGTAGAAAGTGTATCAGTTGGTTACAAAAGGTTTTCATGCATCTCTTCCACAGTCATCAAGCATAATTCATATTAACTCAAATATTTTAACTCAAATATTTATACATGTTACTCTTATACCTCCATTTATGTTTGACTATGTTATTTAAATGTCCTTCATCATAAACTATACCAAAATTTAATGCATAACCACATACTGGCATTTCATTTAATATTTCTAAAATCCTGAATCCTTATGTCCTATTCTAGCTAAACATCCATAATATTTAATAACAGACTTTTCTAATCCTCCTTTCCAAATCGCTGTTGGCAGTTTTCATCTAGTTTCCTTATATTATACTCATGTATATGTATATAGGTTGTCATCGTTATCCCTCCTTTATTTGACTATATCCTGTATCATAACATTTTACCCCTAATAATCAAAACTTAACTAATTTAATTCTTTTTTATTAACATCTGTATATAATCCAAAAGGATTTCTAATCTTCCTTTCATGAGTACGATTCAATATTCATATCCAATTATTACTTATCATTACACAACACATTGTATACATTATTATCATTATCAATTATTTATTTAATTAATTATATCTATTATTACTAAATGTCACTAAGTTTAACTAGTTTTAAATTATATTCTTCCATCTATCAACCTGTATCTTTCCAATAACAAAACAATCTCATATCTTCTGCCATTTGTGGTACCAATTCTCTAGTCATCTTCTTGGTCAGCTTTGTATGGACTTCTCTTAGCACCTCCTTGCTTATAAGATCTCTCATATAATCTTGATGCCCTCTTTCTGTTTCCTTATTCAGTTTGTCTTTGATTGTCAGCAGTGTTATTAAAACTTTTGCTAGTAGAATTTCTTTCTTTAAGACCATAGGTTCTTTAATTTTATCTTCTTCTATATCTTGACCCTTGAAGTAGATTTCCTCTCCATTTGATTCCTCTTTCTGTATTCCATTCTTTCCATTTTCAGGAACAAACCAAGTACCATAGATATCAGCAGGTTTAGTCTCTTTATATTCATTTTCCATTTCGGTGTTTTGAGTTTCAATCACCCCATTTTGCATTTGATGAACATTTTCAATTTTTTCATAATATTTTCTTGTTATGTGCTCTAGGTATTCCAGTTGTTTCTCTTCTCTATTTAATAATTTCTGTAGCTCTGAAAGTATATCTTGCAAAGTCAAGGCCTCTATTTTTCCTTGAATTTGTGTCATTCTAACAAACAAAGCTGTTCTGGCTTAAAAGACCAACAAAATTAAAGCATAGGTTCACAAAGAATGCTGGTCAAACATCAAAGGGCCATCTGTGTGTTCTTATCAGTGTGTAGCCAAGACAACAAAGCCCTGAGACGCTAAGTCAAAGCAATCCGTGAAAGAAAAGAGGGGAAAAAAGTTCTGTTTTGAATACTCAGCGCTCCGAGTACCTCCCAGCCTCCGAAGCGGAGACACTCTTAAAGAGTTTCTTTTTGTAAATACTTGACAACAATAAGAGTGGAAAGCTTTTGTCTGTAAATTACAGTCAGAAAGAGAAGGTGGAAGAAGAAAGCTTAATCCATCCATTTCAAAAGGCTTGCATAGATTCAATCCATGTAAATAACATTTAAAAAGTAAGATAACCACTGTCCAAAACCATTCCAAATTCAATTCTGCCTCTTGATTCTTCTATTCTTTAATTTAAATTGGTTTTTGAGTTTTTATAGGCAGATTATTTTTTAAAGCAATAAAAATTCCTCATCAGCTGAAAACACTTTCTCTTTTCATATCCTTCCGCTTTTGGCTGCCCTGACTTTGTCAGCCTTGTGGCTGGAATTTTTGTCACCGGCTTGAAGATCTTCTCTTGCTTCTTTGGAGGATTTTGCAATATCTACGAGATCAGCAAAACATATTCTTCCTGTTCACCCTCTCTTTGAGACGGTTTAGATCTATTTGGACCACCCAGTGGCAAAAGTATTGGCTGTGGTCTCAGACCATTGAGACCACACAACGATCTCGTCGCAACATTGGCTCCTCCCTCCTGCTTATAATCCCTTGATATTGTTCTCAGGTTAATGAACCCAAGAAAATCAGAACTCTGAGACTAGGATCCTCCTCAAAACTCTTCTTTATTGAGTACATCATATCAGCACAGCTTCAAAGAAAAACCAACTCTAAATCTTTCCTGCAGTTTCAGTATAATTAAAATAGGAAATACCCCATGTCACAGGTCACATTGGCCAATTGGGTTAATTGGCAACTCTCCAAGTACTCCTTCCCTCGTCTTATCCGTTGCCAGTAGAGATGACCTTGGTTCTCACAAGAAAGCTTTCTGTTGTGTCTAGTAAGGCATTCCAACCTCCTTCCCCTTTCCCTCCTCTGTGTGGCAACTGAGGAACAGAAAAATGGCTGCTACTTTGGTTCCAAGTTGACTGTCGGTTCTCCCCCTAGTGAGTGAAGTATCTGGAAAATACCAAGTACAGACAGGTTAAATTTTCATTAACCACCCCTGCCATCCCCCCGGTTGTCCTTTTGGCTTTTGTGGATTTTTCTCATGGAATTTTCTGATCAAACTATTTGCTCTTATGTTCTGACTCTTCACCTAAGTGGCTTCAGAAAGGGGGTAACTCTTCCACTGTACTAAGTACTGTAGCCTCCCTTTATACAGCTTAGAGTCTAGGATTCTTTCTACTTTGTAATGGGTTTCTCCTTGCACTACATGGGACCTGGGGCTAACTGACCTACTGGCCTTAGGTCTGAACCTATTACCGGCTTCAACAAACTGCTGTGGAAGACCAGATGTACTTTCCCTAATAGGTGTGGGAGTTTCAGTTTCATTGTGACTGGGTTAATGATCTTTATGATGGGAAAAGATCCTATACATATGGGACCCAGATTTTATAGAGCAATTTCAGTTTTAGGTATTTGGTAGAAAGGCAAACTTTCTCCCCTATGTGAAATGGCCTCTGGGGGGGGGTGTCACTTTTTGTCTGCCTTCTCCTTGTGTATCTCTTGTGCTTTTTGATAGTGCCCATTTTACATTTCCCCAGGCATCCTGTAAGGAGTCTACCCATTCAGTCAGGCTTACTGAGGATACTCAGGCATTGGGACGAACTCCACCCCTGTTGCCACCTTAAAAGCTGTAAAGCCCATGCTGCTATGTACAGCTAATGGGTGGCAGAGAAAGGGCTGCAGCGGCAAATAGGCCACAGAGAATGGGGTGTGGCAGCTGTGAATGTGTCATGGTGAACAAGCAGATTTTTTTTCTTGTTTTCCTTCTCTAAAGTTAATGTGCGTCTTGTAGTCTGAAAAATATGGTAATTAACCTCAAGTACTGCTCAATCATTGTGTTAACTTGTTCTGCCACCCCATTGGTGCTCAGATGAAAAGCCAAACTAAGCCCCTGGGAAGACCCAATTATCTTTATGAACTCCCTCCATAATTTGGCCATGAACTAGACTCCTCAATCAAATATGATTCTCTTTGGGATGCCATGCAGTCGGTAAATGTGTTTTAGGAACAGCTTCACTAGTTTGTGGGATGAAGGGAGGCCAAAACAGGCAGTAAATTGAACCTGTTTGGAAAAAAGATCAATCAATGTCCAAATTATGGTGTTTTCCCCACTTTTTGGGAGTTCAAATAAACAGTTCCACGATAAAAATAGCAATACATTGCTATTTCCTCCCAGGGTCGTGATGGCTTGGCTACTTGCTGTAACAGTCCCAGGAACTTTCCAGGCATTTTTTAAAAATCGTTGCACATATTGCACAGCTCTTTACATACCTTTCAATGTTCTTTTTCATTTCATTACCAATTGTCTTAGTACCAGATGCCATGTCTTTAGAAATCCAAGGTGACTGGCTTGCATAGCATTATGGCTTCTTTGGAACTTGGACCTGGAGGGTACGGGGATAATTTGGAACCTTTCCATGCCAATCTGTCCTGGGAGGTTAGGAGTTGTTTGTTGTCCCTGAACCAGGGGTCAGTTTGCAGCTAGGTTCTGAGTTTCTGGGTTAACTGTCCTCCCAGCTCATTTGATCATCTCCGAGTCTATTGCCTCCTGGTGACTTGCACTGCCTTCTGAGGGATGGGAATGATTGTGTTCACCAGTTCTTTGTGTTGCTCTTGTACTGGGGCATTCCAGACTGGGCATCTGCTAGGAAATTCTTCCCTCCATGGATTTAGTTTAGTGTGAAGTCGAACCCGATAAAGTACTGTGCCCAGTACTTGTTTGGGAGAGAGTTTCCAAGGGGTCCTAAGGGCTTCCAGATTTTTATGATCAGTCCATACTTCAGAAGGTACTCAGATCCTTTCTAGAAAATGCCACCAGGTTAATAGTGCCCAATGGACCGCAAAGGCCTCCTTCTCCTACACCGCCCACCTTTGTTCAGGGTCAGTGAGTTTTCTGGAGCTATAGGCGCATGGTTGAAAGTTTCCCTCCTTGTTCTTCTGGAGGAAGACTGCTCCTATGGCTACATGTGTCAACTTGCAAAAGCATTTCTAGTCTGCTCTCAGGAGCACATAGCCGGGGTGTGAGGTATGTCTCCAAAGCCCACGGGAACCCTCTCTTTTTGCTTTGCTTTGTTGTTTTTTTAAATGGGGAGAGGAATAAATCACTTGAAAACAAGTTTCAAGCACATACTAATGTACCTAAATCAGTAGGTACAAATGTTGGCTTCTTTTAATTTGATATTTTTTTTAAAGAATGGTATAAATAATGCATTTGACTAAAAGAAAATATATATATATATTCAACTAGATTTCTAAAAAGTAATACCCCAGCAAGAACAAAATAAAATATGTGATTATCTATGTAGATAGATAATGCAGTTGTTTGTATTATTCATTACTGTAAAGCCTATAATGGATAGCAAATATTTTTTCCATTTTTGATGTGACATTTTGAAAATAAAATCATGTCTTTTTCCTTTTCCTTTTCCAAAACTTTAATCATTTAGTGCAGGGATGTCAAACTCAAGGCCCATTGGCCAGATCCGGATGCTTACATCTGGCCCACAGTGCTGCCTGGAAATATCAAAGGACCAGCCCTCGGTGCCTCTGTCAGCCAAAATAGAGCACAGAGGGGGCATGGGTTTTTGGCTGGCAAAGTGCTGTAGGAGGCTGTGGAGGCCAAAAATGGGCTGTGGGGAACCACACACACACACACACACACACACCGCATGCCCCCATGCACATCATTTTAGCAATAGCAATAGCAGTTAGACTCATATACCGCTTCATAGGGCTTTCAGCCCTCTCTAAGCGGTTTGCAGAGTCTGGGTCCTCATTTCACCCATCTCGGAAGGATGGAAGGCTGAGTCAACCTTGAGCCGGTGAGATTAGAACCGCTGAACTGCAGATAACAGTCAGCTGAAGTGGCCTGCAGTACTGCACCCTAACCACTGTGCCACCTCAGCTCTTTTGGTCAGCAGAGGCACCATAGACTGGTCCTTTGATATTTCCAGGCCTGCCTGGGGACAGGAGGCAGAGTGCCTCCTGTCCTCCACATCCTCCAGAGCCGACTCATAGGCCCCTCACTGTCGGAGTCTGGTGGCAGCTCCAACAGGTCCTGCTGGGCCACAACAGCTACCTATAGATTATTATTGTGAATAAGTACCATATTTTCCAGAGTATAAGACGCACTAGAGTATAAGATGCACCAAGGGTTTGAAGAGGCAAATTTTTAAAAAGTAGGTAGGTAGGTAGAGGGATAGACGGGGAGAGAAAGAGAAAAACAGTAGGTAGGTAGGGGGAGAGAGAGTAGTTAGGTAGGTAAGTAAATAAAGGGATAGAAATAGAGAGAAATAGTGTGTGTGTGTGTGTGTGTATGTGTGTAGGTAGGTAGAGGGATAGAGAGAGAGAAATAGAAAGAAATAGAGAGAAATGCAGTAGATCGTTAGGGAGAGAGAGAGTAGGTAAGTTGGTAGGTAGAGAGATAGAGAGAGAAATAGAGAGAAATACAGTAGATAGGTAGGGAGGGAGAGAGTAGATAGGTATGTAGGTAGATAAAGGGATAGAGAGAGAGAAATAGAGAGAGAGAGAGAAATTCAGTAGGTAGGTAGAGAGAGAGGGTGTGTGTAGGTAGGTAGATAGATAGAGGGAGAGAGAGATAGAAATACAGTAGATAGGTAGATGTTTCTGCTGGCACAGCACTTGATCAATGTAATTCTCATCAATCAGTTAAAGAGCTTTCCAAAAGGAAAAAAAGTTTTTGCACTCTGCAAACCTCCCCAAAATGGCCCATTTCCCCCCTGAAAAAGTCATGAATAGCTGTGGAGGGGCTTGCACAGTGCTCCTGGGGGATGGGGGGCAAAAATGAGCAGAAAATGGCCCATTTTTCGTGAAAACGGGTCCATTTTTTGTCAAAAATAATTGCATGGATAGCCTTATGGAGGCTTATAGAGTGCTGCTTGGGGGGGGGCAAAAAACAGCCTGTTTTTTGCTCATTTCTGCCCTCCCCAGCCCCCAGAAGCTCTCTGAAAGCCTCCATAAGGGTATGCACAGCCATTTTGGTGAAGGGGTGGGGCTTCAGGAGGCAAAAAATGCTGTATTTGATAGATAAGACGCACCCAGATTTTCTGCCTCTTTTTTGAGGAAAAAAGGTGCATCTTATACTTTGAAAAATATGGTATTTTTTTGTACTTAAATGCTGAAAGAATAAGAATTATGAATGAGAAAATATATAAGAATTATATATTTATAATAGGGTTTTTTCTTCTTTTTTACTTAACTGTTGCTTTCTTATTTATTTAGTAAATTTGTAAGCCATCCATTTCATGTTTATGACTCTGGGCAGCTCACAGTTGAAACAGAATAAAAACAACAACCAGAGTTAAAAGCAACAAAAAGGACATTAAAATAGCAGTCAAAAAAACTCGCAAATACTTAAATGAGCCATGTATTTATGTATTTGGTTTCACTTTGGATATAGCATCCACTAATTAAATTTAAAATTTTTTAGCTGGGCCTTGGCATGATCTTTCACAACTATTAAGTTTTTAGTTTACTGTCAACTTAAATGAAAATGAATTATTGAGGATCCTCTTTTTATGAAGTCTTATAAACAGTGTAAATTTTTGTATGTTTAATGTGCACGTGCAGATGTTGCAACAACTTATCCTGACAAGAAATCCATCTTGATGTATGTGACATCACTTTTCCAAGTCCTGCCCCAGAAGGTTACTCTAGAAGCCATCCATGAAGTTGAAACATTGCCACAGGAAGTAAAGCACATTAGAGAACAACAAATCCAATTACATCCACAATGGTTTTCTCAACAGGTGAGTTGTATGTTTTTTTTTCTCCCTGTTATATTAGACTAGTGAACATTAATTTCCTACAGAGTTATTTGTGTACTTGTCTTGTGTTTCTTTAAAAGGTAAAGAAACTCCAATTATGAAACCATGAAGCTACTGAACTTCTCTGTCGTTGTTACCAAAATCTGTCATTTAACAATTTACAAGGATTATTACTGAAAATTAATTTGCATAGAAATGTTAAGGTACTGGGAACAGCTGGTGAAATTCTTATTATTTTTGTCCAAGTTTTGATCATTTTTTCCCCACAAGCTGAAATATTCTAGACTTATTCATAAATCATTTTTAATTATAGTTCTTCTTTTTCAACCTGGAAAAGCTTGCCTTTCATTGATTTCAGATCTTATTTGCATGGATTATATTTTAACTGCTATGCATGTTAAAAGTGCTGATGTAAAAA
The DNA here is from genome assembly GCF_051295495.1 of Thamnophis sirtalis. NCBI lineage: Eukaryota > Metazoa > Chordata > Lepidosauria > Squamata > Natricidae > Thamnophis > Thamnophis sirtalis. The sequence goes on from NW_028261388.1 coordinate 64,226,062, forward strand.
TGTAGATTTTTGTTATTTTTGTATTTCACATAATGTATATTAAGCTTCAATAATATGCACACAGGTTTTTTTTAAAGAATCTGAAACAGTAAGGTAAATGTCAGGACACTTATTTTGACATTATTAAGACTTCGCCAACCCAAAGTTTTCAGGATTATAATAATTTAGTAAAAACTACTTGTTTTTTTTAAATTGCTTGTTTCTTTTAACAATATGCATATATGAAAAAGCATGAATAATTGGAAACTATTCATCAGTAGATCTACAAGGAAAGTAATAATATATTAATTATTTAATATGCTCAGGTCATGTTTGTATAAATTACTATAATTTTTCATTTCACACAAAGAAGTTTTCTTTTTTAGCCAGATCTAATAGCTGCCAGATCCTATTGTGTGTTTCAGAGCAGCTTCTTTTAAATGTGATGATCTGATGATAATATGAATTTACAAAGTAGCAGAAGCTAAATAATTAAATAATGATTCAAATCAAGCATCCCAGGATATATTGTGGTTGCACATTAACAATTCATGTGTAAAGTTTTCCAAAAAATATTTCTTAACTCTTCAAACAAACTTCCCTACCAACGAATACTTCATTGCTATTTGATGGTCTTTCCATACTCAAAAGAAGATACCAGATGAAGCCAAATACCCAGATTCACTAGCCATTATTCTAGGTGATTTCAACAAAGGTAACTTAAGGAAAGAACTTCCAAAATATTTTCATCATGTCAATTATCCCACCAGAGGCAAAAATATTTTAGACCATTGCTACACAGCACTAAAAGATGCTTATTGGTCCTTACCATGAGCAGTTGTGGGCCACTCTGATCATTGCATGATTCACCTTGTACCTACTTACATACAAAGACTTAAAGCCACGAAACCAACAATTAAATCAGTGAGGACTTGGACTAAGGAGGCAAAGTTAAAGCCATAGGCTTGCTTTGACTACACTGACTGGGATATTTTTGAAGAAACCTCTGAAGACCTGGATGAACTCACAGTTACTGTTACATCATATGTCAACGTCGGTGAAGACCTATGTGTACCAACCAGGAACTTGTGAATATACAGTAACAATAAACCTTGGTTCATAGTTAAGCTTAAGCAGCTATGTTGTTCCAAAGAGGAAGCTTACAGAAAAGGTGATAGAATACTGTACAATCAGGCCAGAAAAGTATTAACAAGGGAGACCAAAGCAAAAAGAAGCTACTCTGAAAAGCTAAGGAATCAGTTATCAAACTCCTAAAAATATCACCAGTTATGGCAAATCTCCTTCCCAGGCTGAAGGAAATCAACAACTGGCAGATGACTTGAATGTGTTTTAATGCAGGTTTGAAAAGAAACTACAGCCACCTACTGTATCTCCACAACCCCCATCCCAGACATACCAACAACAGCCAAACCTCCTACAACTGACCCCATCCTATTGGATTCACAACTCCTGGTGATCACAGAAAAGGAAGTGCGAGATCTATTTCACAGAAAGAAGCCAGGAAAAGCACCAGGCCCAGACAAGATAACTCCTTCTTGCTTAAAAGTTTGTGCTGACCAATTGGTCCCCATCTTCACCCGAATCTTTAACAAATCACTAGAGATGCATCATATTCCTTCTTGCTTCAAATGCTCTGCTATCATCCCAGTGCTGAAGAAGCCCTCCATCAAGGAACTGAGTGACTACAGACCAGTTACTCTAATATTTGTAGTTATGAAAATCTTTGAAAGGCTAGTGATGTCCCACTTGAAAACCATCAAGGATCCATTGTTAGACCACCTGCAGTTTGCATACTGAGAAAATAGATCGACAGATGATGCTGTTAATATGGCTCTGCACTACATCCTACAACATCTTGAACCTCCAACAACATCATCAAAAAAAACACAACAAAGAATGTCCTTTCTGTGCCAATTCAGGAAGCTTAAACTGCCCAAGGAGCTGCTGATACAGTTCTACAGAGGAATTATTGAGTCTGTTATTTGCACCTCTATAAATGTCTGGTTGGTTCTGCAACACAACAACATAGACACAGACTTCAGAGGATAATCAGAACTGCAGAAAAAAACATTACTGCCAACCTGCCTTCCATTGAAGACATGTACACTGCACGAGTCAAAAAGAGGGCCACAAAAATATTTACAGATCCCTCGCATCTTGGGCATCAATTGTTGTAACTTCTACCCTCAAAATGACGCTATAGAGCACTGCACACAATGACAACAAGACACAAGAACAGTGTTTTCCCGAACACCATCACTCTGCTAAACAAATAATTCCCTCACCACTGTCAAACTATTCACTAAGGCTGCATTACTATTGCTATTAATCTTCTCATTGCTCACCCATTTCTCCCACTTATGACTGCAGGACTGTAACTTTGTCACTTTTATTCTTATGATTTATATTGATATTGATTGTTTCCTGATTGCTTACTTGAACCCTATGACTATCATTAAGTGCTGTACCTTATGATTCTTGACGAATGTATCTTGTCTTTTTATGTACACTAAGAGCATATGCACAAGGGTGGTTTCCAGCAGGCACTACTGCCAGTTCTCTCGTGTGTGCAGTGCCATAAAAATTGTTCTGTGCATGCGCAGAAGCAAAAAACAAGATGGCAGTGCCTATGATGCCGCCCGGAGAACCAGTTTGGTGGTGTGCCAAACCACTACTGGTTCGACTGAATTGGTCTGAACCAGTCGAAACCCACCACTTATACACCAAAGACAAATTCCTTGTGTGTCCAATCACACTTGGCCAATAAATAATTCTATTCTATTCTATTCTATTCTATTCTATTCTATTCTATTCTATTCTATTCTATTCTATTCTATTCTATTCTATTCTATTCTATTCTATTCTATTCTATTCTATTCTATTCTATTCTATTCTATGAGACTCTCTAGGCCTTTTGTGAAAATAAAGTCTTTCCCAGTGCAGTCAGTTGTGGTCAAAATTAGTTAATCTTGTATTTCTTGTATTTAATTTGGTTTGTCATGGTTTGCTACTCACAACCATCATGATCAACCATCTCACTTAGTTTATCATTATAGTTTGCATACTTTCAGAAGTTATTTTGTTTGAGTGATGCAGTTGTTAGGTGCTTTTAAAAATCAAACCTTAGAAAAGGTTGAAAAAGTTCCACTATCCTGTCAGGATTTCTGCAAAGTCATTCCCCACCCTCACAAAAGGTTTATAAAAGAAAATGTCATTTTGAAAGGAAAACCTCTTTTATTTTGTATGAATACTCATTCTTGTGCCTGCAGTTCAAATGGTAGTTCAATGGTCTGACTGTGATAATATCTTTTTGTAATTGTTATTATTTTGATATAAACATATTCATAGATCATTTCTTGTTTTTGAAAATAGTTATGTTATCTCAGGTTTAGATTTCTATGCTAATTCCCAAATAATTTCTTTCTTTGGATGGGCATACCATTAGAAATAAATTTCAATCCTAGTAACCATTCTTACAATTATATTGAGTGATGGGCTTCCCGATCATTTTACACCTTTGCAGAATACTGAGTATATTTATTCAGAACCTTTCTGGGTTCATATCTTTTAGCTTTAAATGCATTTAATCACAGAGGTCTTTATTGATGATAGGCTTCAAAGTGGGGATAATTACAGGTACTTCAAATATTTTTTTTCTATTTCTCATTAAACTATAATGAAAGTATCTCACTATTTGCTGTTTAATTTTTAAACATTTCTTGAAGGAAGATGGCTGCTGATATTATCCCCTGAAATATACTCATTTCATCCATTTTGTTACCCATATTCATCCATCTATGCCTGTTTTTCCCCCTAATTTCTTCTTCTTAGATCAAAGTCAGTGTAGCACAGGGCCATGAGAGCATCCCTTCACCTAAGCCTCGTTTCAAAAGCTATGTATACACACAAACTGCTTATGTCATGTCTTCTGACCAAAAAGGGAGGATGTTCCCTCCACAGGTTTGTCAATATGATTTTTTTTGTTGTGAATAACACTCTTCTTTTAATACGCCTGTGCTTGCTGTGGGAAATAAATGCACCCTTTTTGCTGTGTCCATTTTAATTTTCAGTGATATTCTTCTTAGGTTTTTTTTGTGTTATTTGGGTGAGCCAAGTCCTTTTGTTATAAGATTTGCCTTTTCTAGTTATATCTTCTTTTTTACATTAGATATTTACTGTAAAAATATTAAAAGCCTCAATAAAAGATTAAGTTTTAAAGATATAAATTCAATCCTTAATCCCTTTATAACATAAATCTAAATTCAAAGATATAAATGATTACTATGAACATTGAGGAGATGTTTTGCTTGAGTTTCTTAAAAATTTCTCTTTGCCATATTGAATCAGTGTAGAAATGAAATAAATGTCATACATTATATGAGGTTGCACAGTAGTGGGTTTCAAAATATTTTACTACCTATTATGTGGGTGTGACCTATTTTGTGGGTGTGGCTTGGCGGTCATGTGACTGGCTGGAAGTGGCTTGCCAGTCATGTGACCGGGCGGCAGTGGCTTGGCGATCATGTGACCAGGTGGGAGTGGCTTGGCAGTCATGTGACTGGGTGAGAGTGGCTTGGCGATCATGTGACCAAGTGCGAGTGGCCAAGTCGATGTCACTGAATTTTTTGCCCCAAAGAATGACCTACAAAAAGAAGATATAAAAAAGGAAATTTATTACTTACTACTTAAATAAGAATAACATAAGTACACAAAACAATAAAGGAGCTACATACAGAAGAAAGATGACTGCCCTTTTGTGTGTCTTCAACATCACTGACTGACCACCTTGCTCCAATGAATGGCCTGCACAAAGAAGAGACACAGAAAGGAAGACTTTAATTGCATGCACTACATTAAGGATGAAACAAGCACACAAAACAATAAAAGAGCACTTACAGAAGGAAGAGGACTGTGCTTGCCTGTTTTCAACATCACTGACCACCATGATCCAATGAATGGCCTGCAGAAAGAAGAGAAACAGAAAAGAACTCTTCAATTGCATTAGGATGAAACCAGCACACAAAACAATAAAACAGCTACTTACAGAGGAAAGATGACTGTCCTGCTCGTCTTCAACTCCACCAACTGACCACTTTGCTCCAATGAATGGCCTGCACAAGAAAAGACACAGAAAGGAAAACTTTAATTGCATGGACTTACACTTTACATAAGAATAAAACAATGAAAGAAGCAGTGATGTGCGGTGAGGTTTATGGCTGATGAGGCAGTCCTCTCCCCCGACATCCCACTGTCTAAAGCACTTTCTTTCTTTCGCTCACCTGAACTCTGACAGGCGGGTGAAAGAAAGTGGCAGCCCATCAGCACAGGTCAGTGAAATAGACTTTCTTTCGCCGACCTACGTCCACGGCAACTCGGAAGCACAGGCTGGCGAAAGAGACTTTCTTTCTCTGACCTGCGTCCGTGGCAACCTGGCAGCACAGGCTGGCAAAAGAGACTTTCTTTCGCCGACCTGCGTCCATGGCAACCTGGAAGCACAGGCCGGCGAAAGTGACTTTCTTTTGCTGACCTGCGTCCGTGGCAACCCAGAAGCACAGGCTGGCGAAAGAGATTTCTTTCGCCGACCTGCATCTGCGGCAACCCGGCAGCACACAGGCTGGTGAAAGAGACTTTCTTTCGCCAACCTGTGTCCGCGGCAGTCCACCAGCAGAGGCGGGTCTTTCATTCGCCTCTGCTGGCGGGCTGCTATGGACACAGAGGCGGGCAGAAGAAAGTCTCTTTTGCCGGCCCGTGCTGGCGGGCTGCCACGGACACAGGTTGGCAAAAGAAAGCGGCAGCGCGCCACCACAGGCCAGCAAAAGAGACATTCTTTTGCCGACCTGCGTCTGTGGCAACCCGGCAGTACAGGCCGGCGAAAGAGACTTTCTTTCACCCGCCTGTATCCGAGGCAGTCCGTCATCGGGAGGCGGGTCTTTTACCTGCCTCTGCTGGCGGGCTGCCGCAGACACAGAGGCGGGCGGAAGAAAGTCTCTTTTGCCCGCCTGAGTTGGCGGGCTGCCCTCCCTGCCTCTCCTACCCCCTTCCCTCTCTTCACTCATCTCAAACAAACACACACACACAAATTTGCACCAGGAGGATTAAGTTTGAATTCCTCCCCCTCCCTCCAATCCACATTTACACGTACCATTTCTTTTCCAGCTGTTTCACAGAGGATTTCAACTCTGCTTTTGCCTGCCATCATGAAAATGTAAAAAGGTAAAAGGAAAAAGGCAAGAGCTGAGGTCAGGCTGGCCTAGTTGCTGCCAGAGTTGCCATGGATGACTCTGCTTAACTGTTTAAAAAAGCCTCTTAAAAACGCCCTCTACTGGAGGAGGCAGGAGAACCATGTGCCTCATCTATATCAGAAATTTTTCAGCTTTTGAGCCACTTTTGACTGAAGGAATTGGGTCCCAACTTTTTACAGGCATGTCACTAACACTTATTGTCATCAAATCATTAATGTTTGGAATAGTTAGATGAGTTCTTTGTTCTGAACATATGAGGTTTATTTTTGAGAACCCCCTTTCCACCTCTGCTGAACTAACAGCAATTGTCCTGACAATATCTCTAGCATTTTTGATACTGTCAGGAATTGTGTAATTCTTTGGATCTTTGAGTACATTTTCCGAAAAATTTCTGTAGTCATTCAAATCATTTTCATAATTAAACATTTTACCAAATTCAATCCTTCCTCTGCTTCTGCCCATGGAATGGCTACATCTTCAATGTTCCAGTAATCCAGCTCCAAATATGTGAGAAATTGTAATTTGTTTGTGTCTGGCAATTTGCTACCTGTTTTTAGAGGTTCACAATCCATCAACCTTTTCTTCAAATTGGTGATGATGCTTTATAAAAGATTTTCATGAGAAAGTGAGACAAATCATTGATTTTGAACTAATTTTATATTTTGGAAGGCTTCTGAAGCTATCATTCCATCAACCTTTTTTTCATATGGGCCCTTTTCCAGTCTAAGCATTTTAAATGCTTTAACTGATTGCAATACCAATTTTTCGGCCTTTATGATGTCTGTTTCTCCCCTCCAGGGCATTTGACAAAAGAGAAATCTCATTTAGAATATCAATCATTAGGGCAAAATCAGTCAAAAAATTTAAAATTTCAAAATGGGCAGCCATGCCTGGAGATTTTTCATTGCCCAGAAAAAACTGATGTAGCTCTGGAAAAGCATGCTACACAGCAGGGACGTGCAGTCACTGGAGGCAGGGGAGACGGGGCCTCACCAGTCTCATGAGGAAAAGGAAAGAATTTTTAAAATAATTAAAAAGGCCAAGGTAGTTGCTGCCAGACTCCACGTCACAGTGACTTTGAGTCTGCTTAGTATTAACTGTAGTGGGAGGTGAGAGAACTATGGGCCTCCTTTGCATAAGGAATTTTTCACCTTTTAAGAGTTAAGCAAGGGTTAAAAAGCGAAAAATTCCGTATGCAAAGGAGGCACGTGATTCTCCCGCCTCCTGATCTGGGAGCAGCAAATCATGCCTTGCGCCACTTGAGCGGGGAGGGCAGAGACTCCATTTCCCAGGCTGCAGAGGGAAAGCGAGCTAAAGCCTTCCTCGCTGCAGGTTGAACTTCTCGGTTGCAGATGAGCGAGAGAGAGAAAACCGTGAAGGGAGAAGAAAGAGAAGGAAGGAAAGAAGGAGGTGGGGGAAGAAGGGAGGAAGGAGGAGGAGGAGGACAAGGAGAAGCATCTCTGGGCAGGCGAATTATGCATGCAATAAGCAAGCTCTGAGAGAATGGCTGTGGAAGGTAAGGGCTACAGTTCTCCTGCCTTTTCCTTTTGCAAAGCGCACAGGCACCCCGGGGCGCCCTCCCCGCCTTCCTCATCCTTTGCTCTCACCTGAGGGGAGCAATCGCAACCGAGTCGGGGGTGTGTGTCAGCAAGCAGATCAAAGGCTTCGGTGCCTTGGCCAAATGAGGGGTAGGAGTGGGGGGGATGCCGGCCACAAACAGAGGCTTGGAGGAGGCATGGACAGGTGAGTCGGCGAGGAACCTGATGAGCAAGGGCTGGAAAGCTCACAGAACCAGAAACCACAGAAAACATTAGCAAGAAACTCAAGCCCTTTAAGAAAACCCCAGGCAAAACCACCAGCTGAAAGGAAGATTTAAATTCTTAAGTACACCCATTAAGACAAAGTGCTTCAGCAGGCTAAAAATAGCTTGAGTGGAACTCCCCTTCTCCTATTTCCTGGCAAAACTAACCCCCAGGATAGGAAAGACAAAATACCTGGGACCAAGATTAACCCAGGAAAACAAAAGCAGGGCAATCAGAAACCATCAAATTTCCAAACCAAATTTCCTGATAAAAATTAACAATAAAATATCCTTTAAAAAACATTAAAAGCATAAAGAAAAAACCCAGTCAATTACCAGCAGGCAGAATCAGCTAGACAAGGCTGGGGACTGGGGGGGGGGCAGCAAGAAAGGCCTCAGTCAAGCGCCGTCCAGCTTCATGGTCTACGTGAGCCTGGGGAGTGACTGCAAGGAAGGCCTCAGCCACTCTCCAGGCTCACGTAGACTGCAAAACTGGCCAGTGCTCCTGGTAGCTTCTCCCCATTTCCAACGTGCCCTGCGAAGTCACCTGCCGAGCACTGGCTGGCTTTGTGGTCTACATGAGCCTGGGGAGCGGCTGCAGGAAGGCCTCAGCCACTACCCGGGCTTGCATAGACTGCAAAGCCAACCAGCACTCCCGGTATCTTCTTGCCGTCCACCTGTGCACCCCGTGAAGTCAGGTTAGGTAGGCTTACTTACCTTTAGAAAACCACAGGAGGAGGCAGCGGTAATGCAGCAAGGCAGGCAGGCAAGCTGGGAAGTCAGTGAGAATAGAGGTTAGAGTCAGCGAGGATGGAGTCAGCAAAGGGCGACGCGAGAGCAAAGCCAGGAAAAGTAATAAGTGGGTCATCCTCAGTATATATAGGGCTCTCAGAGATGAGGCGATTGGCGAGCCAGTGAGTCAGTGAGCAGTGGGTGGATAGGCAGGCCTCTGAGGTTGCATTTCTTGAACTGTAGATATCAGGTCATTTGTTTTGTATTAACAAATCTTTTCTCTGTCTCTCTCTCTTCGTATTGCATATAATTGTTTTTAAAAGGGATAATTACTTAATCAAGTGTAACTTCAGACAACTTCACATATTCTTACCAAGGATAACTTAAAACACAGATTGAAAACCGATATTGTGATAGGACTTGGTAAATTTAATTTGATAGTATGTTTGGTATATGAAAAGCATCAAGTTGGAAGCTGGGAGACTGTGAGTTCTAGTCCCACCTTGGGCACAAAGCCAGCTGAGTGACCTTGGGCTAGTCATTTTCTCTCTATCCAAGAAAGCAAGCAAACCACTTCTGAAAAATCTTGCCAGGAAAACTGCAGAGACTTGTTTAGACAGTCTCTCAGAATCGGACAGAAGTGAACAGAAAAAAAATCACAATATGACTAAAGCAAATTATTCAATAACTGAAGGATAACTCATATATTTCTGTATACATCTATACAGAGGTATGGAGTGAGGTATGACCCTCTAATGTTAATAATCTTTTGTTCCTTAAGGTTATCCATTCTTTAACCCAAGTGATCACTGCCACGGTAATATAATTCCCAATTGGGCAAACCAAATCCTCCTCTTTCTTTGGCCTCCTGAAGTAGTTTCAATTTAATTCTTCACTCTTTCCCCTGCCATATTAATTTCAACACAATTTTATTCAGATTGTCAAAGTACTGTCTCTCTAATTTTATAGGCATATTTTGAAATAGGAAACACAATTTTGGTAGAACACTCATTTTAATTGTAGCTATTCTACCCATAAAGGAGAGTTGAAGGTCTTCCCATCTTTCCAAGTCTGTCTTTATCTGATTTAATAATTTAATATAATTGTCCTCCTTAATTGATATGCACCTTGCCATCAGAAAGAATACTTCATCTTTTTTGCTAATTGAATCTGTATTCCCTTGGTCACATCATCTTTCTGTTTGTTAGTCTTATTCTTAGTTATCATTTTAGTTTTTTACTTGTTTACTTTTACCCTGGCTACCTCTCCATATTCCTCCAATATGTCCATGAGCCTCAAATCCAATTGTAGTGGTTCCTCCAGAATGAAAACTAAATGCAAGCAAAAGCTTGCAATTTATAACTTTCTCCTTTAATTTCCAATACTTTAATCTGTGTGTCCTTTCTTATTATTCTTGTTAATACTTCCAAAGATAAGATAAATAACAACAGGGATAATGGACACCTGTAATGGCTCCTCTCCTAACTTAGAAAGTAAAGACTCTTGAAACGGATTATTTCAAAAGGAACCTTTAAGTAAGCACAATGGAAAACCATTAGAGGCAAAGCAGCATCTGAAGCCCTTTAGGCAATGCAAGTGGGATTAATGGGATTAAACTGATAATGTCAGAATGTAGATTCTGGCCAATACACAAGTTTGAAGATGTTTCCTTAACTCTTCTGCCCTGAGAGTCAAATAAAACACACGTTCCCATCTCTAGTTTGACATTAAAGTAAGATATCCCATATGGCCATCATAAACATCCCTCCAGAGGTGCTGGGACCTTCAGTCTTCCAGTGACAGGAAACCAATTGTAAAGTTGTAAAACTCAGTTGTTTCAGATGTAGCTAATTATTTAACTCCGAGGTTCCCCTCCTCCCAAGTGTATCAGTTAGTTACAAAAAATTCTCGTGCATTTCTTTCACAGTCACCCATGAGTCATATTAATTCTAGTATTTTAAATCAAATATATTTGTACATATTACCATCATCCTACCCCAATTCTCGTTTGACTATAATGGTTTAAACGTCCTTCATCATAAAACATACCAAAACTCAAAACATAACCACATACTGGCATCTATCTCATTTGCTATTTCTAGTATCCCAATAACACTATTCCTTATGGCCTATTCTAGCTAAACATCAATAACATTTAGTAATAAAGGTTTCTAATCTTCCTTTCCAAATCACTGTTTACAATTTACATCCAATTTTCCCATGTTGTACCCATACCTATATATACATTGTTATCATTATCTCTCCTTTATTTGACTATATCCATTATCATAATTTAGTTCTTTTTTTATTAATCTTTATGTGTAACCAAGCCATTTCTCATCTTCCTTTCATAGGTACCATTCAATATTCATATCCAATTAGTACTTGTTATACCAATACATACGTATACATTATTATCATTTTCAATTGTTTATTAAACCATATCTATTGTCACTAAATTTCACTAAGTCCAACTAGTTTTAGATTAAACACTTTCATCTATCAGCCTGTATCTTTCCAGTCGCGAAACAGTCTCATGTCTTCTGCCATTTGTGGCATCAGTCCTCTAATTATCTTCTTAATCAAGTTTGTATGGACTCTTCTTTCTGGTGAGGCATTTTTAAGATGCACCCCACATGACACCTTAGGGAGTTGCAGATTGGACACTGGGGTGGGGTAATTGGAGGGAGGGGATTGGGTAATCATTTGATATGTTCATGCCTTTTTGGCTCAGATCTTGCTTTTCTTTCGCTGCTATCTTTTCATAACCAGTAAAAGTATCTTTAATTCCATGAACAATGGAGTTTGGAGTTTTCTTTCTTGGTTATTGATGTAGGCACACCTGACAAAAGTGTTCTTTTGTCTGATGGGACCCTGGACCAGCCTGTCACAGTTAAGCTTGGGTATATCTTATGCATGAAGTCTCCAAGCAGTGCACAGGAGAAAGACTGTTGGTCAGTAGATTGCGGGAGACTCCATTCCCACCCAGGTCCAGTGTCTGTTCTGGCAGACATTTGAGGACATTGTGTCATTCTTCGACCTACGCCTTCATTTAGAAACTAAATCCAGTCAAGCCAAAGAGGCGTGTCCAAACATTTAAATTCAGTCTCAGGGCTAATAGGCAGAAGTTCTCTGTGCATGGAGTACACAGAGAACTACTGCATAGGTAAGACCAACAGTCTTACTAATCCACATGTATGAACCTTTTCAGCCTTTCAGCTATTATTACCATAACTGTTTTATAATCTGTATTCATCAATGAGATAGGCCTATAGTTTTTAATTAATGTTAAATCAGTATTTTCTTTCAGAATCAATATAATATCTGCCTCTACCCATGATAGTGGAATTTTTACCTCATTTAACACTGCATTGTATATCACAAGCAACATTTTTTCCTAACATATTGTGCAGCTCTTTATACATTTCTGCTGGCAAACCATCCGGTCCTGGTGCTTTATTATTTTTTTGTTTTTTTATTACCTCAATTAATTCTGGCATCCTTATTTCTTCATTTAACATATTTTTTTGTTTCTGCTGAAATTTTAGGCAGCGAGGCTGTCTTTAAACATTTTATTATTTTATCTTCTGAATATCTGTCCATATCATCATACAGTTTCTTATAATATTACTGCACTATATTCTTTTTCTGCTCATTCTTATAGCAAATCATTCCTCATTTTGTGGTTTACTAATCCATCTTTTATGCTAACACTCTCCATAGTTTGTTTGCATTTGCAAAGAAATTTTGGTTAGTTTTTTTTTAATGTCTCTCGCCAACTCTTCCTTCTCAAGCATATTCAGTTTATGCTTAGTTAAGTCCATTTGTTGCTTCAACTTCTTTTTTTGATGTTCCCTCTGCAACTCTACTTCAGCTCTTTAATATTCTTCTAGATGTTTCTGTCGCTGTTTCTTCTCCTTATTTTTATTCACCATATATGATATAGTGACTCCCTTCATGTACACCTTCGCAGTATCCCATAGATCCGTGATGGCGAACCTATGGCATGCATGCCACAGGTGGCACACAGAACCATTTGTTAGGGCATTGCCTTGTCAGCTCCAGCATGCATACACACACTGTCCAGCTGACTTTGGCCTTCTTTTGAGGCTGTTTTCCGCCCTCTAGAGGCTTCAGGGAAGCCCCCAGAGTGCAAAAAACCCCAGCCCTACAGACAACTTAGAAGTTTGGGAATGGACTTCTGGTTTGCTCATAGGGCCATTTTTCGCCCTGCAGAACCTTCAGGAGGCTTCCCTGAAAGGCTACGGAGGGCCGCTGGGGGGACTGTTTTCGCCCTCCCCAGGTTCCTAGAAAGCCTTTGGAGCCTGGGGAGGGTGAAAAAAGCATGCCAAAAGCAGGGGGAGTGCTGGTTACGTGCACATGCACGCAGGGGGGAAAAGCATGCGCATGTGTAGCATGCCCATGTACAACCCCCCTGCGCTCCCTCCACTTTTGGCACGTGAGCATGTAGATTATACCAAAATATAAAAAATGGAGGAAGTATTTTAACTTACAACTGTACTTTTATAAATATTTACAATGTTTATATGCATTAATGTAGCTTTGCATGCAGTTATAGTGTAACTGAATATACAAACTGAGCTGTCTGAGTTTTAATTTTAACCAAACATACCTATAACTAAAGCTGTCATGAAGAATATCTGATTTTTCTGTTAATATTTATGAGATGGCTTTGTACCCAATGTCAATTCCAATGCCTTTGTACAAAATAATAAAAATCTGAATATCTGTATATTAGATCTAATTTTAGGTGAAACTGATGCCATATGATTTATTAAGTATTAAATTAACATGACTACATTTCATTTATTAATCCAGAAGAAAGTATACTAGTGAATTTTTCCTTAAATACATTATTTATTTATCAGCATTTTGAAAGTCAAGAACAGAGGTTATTTGCAACTTCACCCACGAGTTCAGAAACAAACTTAGAAAGCTACCAAACTGAATTAGAAGAAGTCATCTCATGGCTTCTGTCTGCTGAAGATTCATTTCAAGCGCAAGGAGAGCTCTCCAATGATGTAGAAGAAGTTAAAGAACAGTTTCACATTCATGAGGTATGTCTATTTCAATAATTAACACAAAAACTTCACCCCCTGCTAATTGTTTTTCTATGGTTACAGAATGACACTAAAAATGTAACATTTGAATGATATTTTTATTTCATTTGTTTCCTTTTTACAAAACACTTGAATCACATTGTTAATTTCTAAAAACTGGTTTATTTGATAAAAATTGGAAATTTAATGTAATCTGTAAAATATCCATATGAATATTTTGTTTTTTGTTGGTAATCATTGTTATAATGATTTTCCAAGGGTTTTATGATGGAATTAACTGCTCACCAAGGACGTGTTGGTGATATTTTGCAAGTAGGCAGCCAACTTTTGGGAACATTTGGAAAGCTTTCAGAAGATGAAGAAAATGAAATACAAGAACAAATAAATCTTCTAAATTCACGTTGGGAAAATCTCAGAGTCAGAAGTATGGAAAGACAGAACACGTAAGTCAATATAAATGTGGATTATCAATTTTGTACTGGGTGAAATTATTGTTATCGTGTAGCATGTCAAAATAATATTGTGTGTTTTTAATACAAAAGTATGTGTCAGTGTTCCAACTCTTCAGTGTAATTCAGAACTTTGAGACAAAGTCCATCAGAGTAATATTTTATTAAAGAAGTCATTTTGGCACATCTGGGGAAAACCCAAATCTGAAATCCCGTGTTTTCCCTCACCTACACTAAAACTCACACCCTGCCCTGTCCAGTGACATTCACATCACATGGCTAAATCAATCTCCTTTCTCAGCTGCTGCCAAACTTTGGTCACTCCTCTCCAGGTGCTAGCAGCCCGTCCTTGATCTCATGTGAAAGAATGTTGTTATGACTATACTCCAGGGGTGGGTCGCACAATGTGTGCATGTTCGTGGCTCTTGCACATCCGTTCCAGACACGCACTGTGCATGTATGCATAGTCAATAAAATCCAAAATGGTGGCACTAAAATCCAAGCAGTAGTGAGGGAACTGGTTAAGGGGCATGGCAGGCCTGAGCCGCTGCTGGTTCTACATCCCAGGCCTGAATTCCACTATTGGTTCACCCGGATCGGGCCAAACCAGCAGCAACCCACCACTGCTATACTCCCTTCACTACTCTCCCGTTCCCACAGCTCACCCATCCCCCACTGTGGCAGCCCTGTAAAGTCTGTCCAAAGATAGATCCAGGGATGACAATATGAATGTCAAATCTTATCAAACCATTCCTCACCATCCAGTCAGAGCTGAATAAGCTTTTTGGATGAGAAGCAAAAAATATTCAAAGAAAAGAACCAAAAGTCCAGTTGCCTCTTGAAAAAGCATCTTTGGGCCAACCAAGACCTGGATGACCGAGAGTCTCCATAGACATTAAACCTTATTCTTCTTTCAAAAAGGAAAACTAATGTGAAAGTTCCCTTTTAATTTTGACCCCATAATCCCTTACATCAGGGTGGAGTTGAGGCAACTGAATGGAGCTGAGTGTTTACTGGCCGAATGACCTTCCTGTTGCCAATGTAGAGTTCCTTTTAATAATTTGGCAAAATTACCGGGTGAATTTCCTTTGCCAACTTTTGAATCAAAATTTATTTCCTAGAATACTGTTTATGTACTTAAAATAAGCTAATATGCAACAAATACAAATAATACAAACAAATTGTATTTCACCCAAATTATGATCATGCCAGTATTGTTCTTTGAATGTAGTTATTTAACACAGGAATTGTTTTAGCAATAGCCTATGGAAATGCCAGCTCTCGCCAGGTCTCCTGTCAACAGATACACACACACACACACACACACACACACACACACACACACACACTGTATTCAAGATGGCAGCAATGGAGAAAGCATTGTTACATCGTGGGGAGAAAAGTTGCTATTAAACTGAGATAAAATGGTAGGAGGAGAGGTGGAGAGGAAAAGGTAAGTCATAGAAAAAGAAAAAAAGATTGGAGAAAGGAAAAGGAGAGGAAAGATTGAAGAATTAGGAGAAAAACGCCACCAAGGGAACTTGGCCTGCTGAGAGAGGTCCAGCTGCACCCAAGAGGCCTCTACCCAAGAGACCGGAGGCCAATTGAAGTGAGATGAGTGGAGAGGCAAAATGAACCATCAGAGAACAAGGAGACGAGCCAGTGAGTGAGTGGGGCCAGCTGTGGAACAGGGAGGAAAGTCATCTGTGGGGCAGAGAGGTGAACCGACTGAGGGCAGCACAATGACCAGCAGAGAACAAAAAGGACAGCCAGTGAAAGAGTGGCGCAGGGAGGAGGAGGAGGAGAGCTGGCTGAAGAGAGGAGAGGACAAGCGAGCTTACTCCTGGGGGAAGCAATACCCTGGTGCCATGGATCAGCAAACAGGAATCGCATGGCTGCAGAGCAAAAAGCAGCGGTAGTGCAGCAGATAAGAGGGCCAGCAGCAAGGGGCAGGACAGAGAACCACAGCCTGAGAGCAATGCAGAGAGCAGCATAAAAAGTGACAGTAGAATGATGGTGGAATCGGAGGCTATTGGTGGTGCAGGAGCATTGCAGCCCAGCAAACCAGTGAACCGTTGACTGCAAATGACAACAGAACAGCATGGCACACCAACAGAC
Organism: Thamnophis sirtalis; assembly: GCF_051295495.1. Taxonomy (NCBI): domain Eukaryota; kingdom Metazoa; phylum Chordata; class Lepidosauria; order Squamata; family Natricidae; genus Thamnophis; species Thamnophis sirtalis. Next base: position 64,242,485 of record NW_028261388.1, read on the forward strand.
AAATGAGAGGGAAGCAATGCCATGAACTGGCAAAAGCAGGGACAGCTGAATATCCGGTAGTGGCAGGAGAAAAGCAAGTAGGACGAGAGGATAAAAAGACAACACAGAATACAAGGCAAAAAAATTAAAGCAGGGTAGACAATATCAAGTACGGAAAACATAAAGGTAGAGAAGAAAGGGATAAATAAAGCCCACCAGAAGGCAAGGAGGGAAAAGATCATAAAAAGGCAGGGTAGAAAGGGATAATTATAAAACATTCCATTATAGGATAAGAATGAACCGTGCACTTAAGCCCACTCAATACTGAAAATTTTAAAACTAGACAATTTCAATGATCTGCTAGAACTTTAACATTTTAAACTGGACATTTTTTTAACAGCTAGAACTTTACATTTTTATCTAGACTTAACATTTACAATTTAGCTCCCCTAAATTTTAAGTGAGCTGTTAGAATTTTTAATTTCTAAATTGGACATCTTTCCCTTTTAAAAATCTGGGTTAAAACCTTCTGCATTTTCATTTTCAATTTTTTTAATCCAATCATGGAAAAAGAAACTGATACTGTTGTACTGCAGGCTACTTCTGCTGACTGCTGTCTGCCTGCAATTTAGCAGTTCAAATCTCACCTGGCTCAAGGTTGACTCATCCTTCCATGCTTCCATGGTGGGTAAAATGAGGATCCAATTGTTGGGGGCAATATACTGACTTTGTAAACCACTTAGAGAGGGCTGTAAAGCAGTATATAAGTCTAAGGGCTATTGCTACTGTGCTATATGGAACATGTATATATTTCTGCCCACAGAAGGCCCAAACTATATATTGTATCTACCAAATGTAAACTAATCAAGTTACTAGAAGAAAAAGTAAAGTGTCTAGAGGAAGCTTTAACCACTCTGAAATTCAACCTACAAAGAAAATTCCAAACTTTGCAAAAAGAATATGCCCAAATTGAACATAATAATTATCAAACAACTTCTGAAAGAATTGTTCCCTTAGAAGAAGAAGACAGGTGGAGACATATCACTCTTAGAAAAAAACACAAACCTAGTACAAAACCCATGTCCAACCCAACCCATTCTGATGAGATTTGATGGACTCTCCCTGGAAGAAAACATGCAGACATCTAGAAAAGAAGCATCAAAGATCCTTTAAAAAGTAGCACCATAAAATGTCTCTATTATAGAAGAATATCCCAAACCACCCTCGGGGAAAAAAGGTGAATGTTGGTGATAGAAGATTCAATTCTCAAGGGAACATGATCAGCCATCTGTAGATCAGACAGTCAATCCAGAGAGGTATGTTGCCTTCCTGGAACAAAAATCAAGGATATAGCTGAGAACCTAACCAAAATAATAAAACCCATAGATTGTTACCCTTTATTACTAGTACATGTAGGGATGAATGACACAAAAAAAGGACTAGAAAACAACATTGATTATGAGCAACTACGGAAGAAAGTTAAGGAATTAGATGCACAAGTAGTTTTTTCATCTGTACTGCCAACGAAAGGTCAACATCCAGTAAAAGAATAAAGGATTCTAGAAGTGAATTACTGGTTAAAGAGTTGGTATCTCCAAAAAACCTTTGGATTCCTGGACCATGATCTGCACTACCTCCATTTTTGGCAAGCAATGGGCTGCACCTCACAAAGACTGGGAAGAATGATTTCTGAGAAAGACTTGCTCAACTTATCTGGAGGGATTTAAACGAAAATTGAGGAGGGAGAGTGACCAATCTTTAGGATATCCAGGACCTAATTCCTAGCAAAAACACCTAGAAAACAAGTCGAATAATAAGGTAAGGAGGGATGCGAAGGAAGACAAACTCATATACCAAATAGGAGACATAGGAAGTATATCCAGAGTCAGACATAAAGATCTCAAGTGGCTATATGAAATGCACAAAGTTTGGGGAACAAACTGGTGAACTTGAACTATTAATACATGAAGGTAGATATGATATAGTTGGAATTACAGATAAAGATTCCTTGGATGAAAATTCAAGGAAAACAACTCAAGTAGCTTGGGAAACTCTGATTAAAAAGATCATAAAAGCTCAGACCAACACAATATTATTGAAAAAGAAAAAGAAAAAATCCAAGAAGAAACTAGCATGGCTGCACAAAGATTTCTCTGACAAATTGAAAGACAAAAAGGACAAGTACAAAAAATGGAAAGAGGGACACACAACTAAGTCAGAATATCAGCAGATAGCCAGAATCTGCAAAGATGAAGTCAGGAAAACAAAGGCTCAAAAATGTTCATAAAAAAGACTTGCAACAAAAGTCAAAGATAATTTTAAAAAATTCTTCCAACATATTAACAAGAAGAAAAAAAATCAAGGAAACAGTCTGTTCACTAAAGAGAGAAGATGGCAAGGAAGTAACAGGCAACAGAGAGTTGCTAAACTCATTCTTTGCATTGGTGTTCACCCAAAAAGAAACTATAGTTCAAACTACTAAAAACATAACTGTAAAAGACAGACTAGAAATAAAAGGTAAAATAGGAAAAAATAGTAAGAGAACATCTGTCTGATTTTTATGAATACAAATCACTGGGACCTGATGGACCCAGAGTTCTAAAGGAACTGACAGATGTCATATCATAACCACTGTACCACATCTTTCAAAAATCCTATAGTACCAGGGAAATACAGTACCAGAGGACTGAAAAAGAGCTGATGTGGTTCCCATTTTCAAAAAAAGGGGGGGGAGGGGAAACAGACCCAGGAAACTACAGATCAATCAGCCTAACATCAATACCCAGAAAGATACTGGAAAAGATAATAAAAAAAACAGATCTGCCAAATAAGTAAAATAATAACTAGCAGTCAGCATGAATTTGTTAAAAACAGATCATGCCAAACCAATCTTATTTCATTCTTCAACATAGTGACTAAATTAGTAGACAAGCAAATACTGTGAACATAATATACTTAGACTTCAGCAAGGCTTTCGATAAAATAGACCACAACCTACTTCTTGATAAGGTAGAAAAAAGTAGGAGGTAGTAGAAATCGGCCATATCATACCTGGCCACACCCCCATACTGGTACGGTCCCCTGGCCTGGGCCCACTCACTCCCCTAGCTTGCCCAGTTGCCGCTCGCTCACTCTCTTATCCCACCCACCCACATCATGCTTCCCCACCCACCCACTTCCTTTGCCCACCCAGCTGACAGAAGCCACTGTGGTGCCTGTCATGGCTGAGAGCTTTCTTTGCCAGATGACCGCTGAAAAGTTTTCCCTTTTAAAAGCCACCAGTGATGGATCCAGAAAAAGAAAGAACTGGTGATTGGCTGTGCCCAGGCAGGGGGATGTTGGGGGCGGGGGGGCTGGGTGGGTAGGAGCTAGGAGTGAATGGCTGCATCCAGCTGGGGGATTGGAGCGGGCAGCTGAGCAAGAGCTGGGCAAACAGGCAGGAGGGCCTTAGGGGGGAGTCCAAATTGCACCCCACTGCGAGCATCTCTCAGCCATTGTGTGCAGGAAAAAAATCTTGCACAGTAAAGAAAAATTTCTTGTGAGTGTGAGGCAATTAACAGCTTCTTGCATTCTTGGGAAGTTTTTCTTTTCTGTGCAAGCATTTTCCCTGCACACAACGGCTGAGAGACGCTCACAGTGGCATGCAATTGGGGTGTGGCAGGTGTGGCAGGGGATGGGGCGAGCAGGGCCACGAGATGTGCATCTTACCGGAGACTGGTGGCTCCAGATCTTGTGGTTGAAAACCTTCAAAGTTGCTTTGGGAGGGGGCAGACAGGAAGCATCCCCCCCCGGGTGTCTGCAGCCTCAGAGCCTGCAGTCTTGGAGCAAGCTTTTTCACAGTAAAGAAAATCTCACATGTGTGAGTAGTTTTTCATTGCCTTTACTGTGCATGTTGTTGCAGGCTCCGAGGCTGCAGGCACCCGGGGAGGGGGGAATGTTGCCCATCTGCCTGCCCCCTCCAGAAGCAACCGGGTAGGCCCTGGGACGGTCAGCAGCCCATGTACCACTGCCATTTGACCGCTCAGGGGGGGAAGCAGTGCCTGCCCAGATGCAGCTGCAGATGGCAACAGGATGCGAAGGAGTGGTTGTCCAGCAGAGCTGGAAGTGTCCTGAGGTTGATGGGGTGGCGGGGAGGTTGTGCGGGGCTGCAGGCAGCAGGAAGGCGGGCGCTAAGGCCACCCTGGGCACCTGCAATGGGACACGACAGCTGCTGGGTGGCCATTCCTTGGTGTCCCATTGCCGGCTGCAGTTGGCTTTCTTCTGGTGATCCTTCCTCTCTGGGACAGAAGGTGTCTCCCAGCCAGGAAGGATTGCCAGGAGAAACCCAATTGCAGCTGGCAATGGGACACAGCAGCTCCTTCATCCCCAACTGGGGTGATTGGTGTGGGCAATTGTCCCTTCTTGGCCTCCATAACTTCACCGGAACTGGCTCAGCTCAGCCGCTGTAGTGAGCATGCGCAAAAACAGGGATTGTGGCCTGGCATTGCCATGGTGGCATTGGAGGATTGTGGAGGGGAAGGGGTGCTGTGGGGCTCTTGGGGGCCCGGTCACCCCACCATGGAGGTTGAGTTTTACCTGGAGAACATCAATGAGTTCATCACAAACCAGAACCGAGTCGTGAGCGCGGGGTAGGGGAAAATCGGTGTGTGTGTGTGTGTGTCACTAAAAAGCTTTATTATTATTATAAACAAATAAAATAAATAAAAAAGTTCAATTATTGAAATGCATTTAGTTGCTTTCCTACAGCTCTTTTAGGCCCCCAACTCGAATCCTGCATCCATCCCCCAATGTGCTCTACTCCAACTCTCATCATCCGCAGCAGGTGAATAGGGATTGTAGTAGGCCAAGGATCTCTTGAGGGGGGACCAAGCAAGAGGGATTCGAAGGGACAGCTCCTGAGACTCCTGAGGTGGAGGCTTGTTGTTTTCTGTTCTGCAAGGGATTGCAAGCATCCCATAATATCTTTGGCCTTTGAGCCTTGGTTGCCCTCTCCAAGGGTCAAAAGGGGGTCCTCTGGCATTTTAGGGAAGTGGGGGCTGAGTTTTTGAATGGCTGGTCTGGTTATGCATCTCTTTATTTGGGAGGGGGCTTATGCGCCCCCCAATCCACAGCAGCCCTGAACTCTGGATTCCCGTCTTACATTAAGGAAAATAATGATAAGTGATAATAAAGGAATTTGTGTGTGTGTGTGTCTGTGTGTCTGTGTGTGTGTCTGTGTCTGTGTAAGATTGGGATGACTTCTCCAGAAAAGAAGTTTCAGTTTTCAGTTTCAGTTTTATTGAGTTTGTATGCCGCCCTATTCCCGAGAGACTCAGGCCGGCTCACAATAAAAAAGGGAGGGGATACAAAAAAAAATGAAATAAATAAAAACAACAATTTAACATTATACAACAGCCATAACCTCGAATGGGGCTGGATAGTTCAACAGCCCCAGGCCTGCCGGAACAGCCAGGTCTTAACTGCTTTGCGGAAGGCCGGAAGGGCAGTAAGGGTCCGGATCTCCACGGGGAGATTGTTGCAGAGGGCCAGAGCAGCCACAGAGAAGGCCCTCCCCCGAGGAGTTGCCAGCCGACATTGGCCGGCAGATGGAATTCGGAGGAGGCCTAATCTGTGGGATCTAATAGGTCTTTGGGAGGTAACTGGCAGGAGGCGGTCTCTCAAGTACCCAGGTCCAATACTATGTAGGGCTTTAAAAGTAATGACTAGCACCTTGAAGCGTGTCCGGAGACCAATAGGCAGCCAGTGCAGCTCGCGGAGGATAGGTGTAACGTGGGTGTACCAAGGTGCACCCACAATCGCTCGCGCGGCTGCGTTCTGGACAAGCTGAAGTCTTCGAACACTCTTCAAGGGCAGCCCCATGTAGAGCGCGTTACAGTAATCCAGTGTTCAGGTGACGAGGGCATGAGTGACTATCCGAAGGGCCTCCCGGTCCAGATAGGGCCACAATTGGTGCATCAGGCGAACCTGGGCAAAGGTCCCCCTGGTCACAGCCGACAGATGATGTTCTAAAGTCAGCTGTGGATCCAGGAGGACTCCCAAATTGCGAGACCTCTCTGAGGGGCATATAATTTCACCCCCCAGGCTGAGAGATGGAATAGCTGGACCATCTTTGGGAGGGAGCATCAATAGCCACTCGGTCTTGTCGGGGTTGAGCACCAGCTTGTTCGTTCCCATCCAGACCCTAACAGCCTCCAGTCACTGGTACATCACTTCTACCGCTTCACTGAGTTGGCACGGGGTGGACAGATACAGCTGTGTATCATCTGCATATTGATGGTATTTAATCCCGTGCCGGCGTATGATCTCACCCAGCGGCTTCATGTAGATGTTGAATAGGAGGGGGGACAGGACCGAACCCTGTGGCACCCCATAATTGAGGGGCCTAGGGGTTGATCTCTGTCCTCCGACCAACACTGACTGCAACCTGTCCGAGAGGTAGGAGGAGAACCACCGAAGGACAGTGCCTCCCACTCCCACCTCCCGCAACCGTCGCAGAAGGATACCATGGTCGATGGTATCGAGGGCCGCTAAGAGGTCAAGAAGCACCAGGATAGAGGAGTGACCCCTATCCCTGGCTCACCAGAGATCATCAATCAGCACGACCAAAGCAGTTTCCGTGCTGTAACCAGACCTGAAACCGGACTGAAAGGCATCCAGATAATCGGTTTCATCCAAGGACCATCGGAGTTGAAAGGCCACCACTTTCTCAACAACCTTCCCAACAAAGGGGAGGTTGGAGACTGGACGATAGTTACTCAAGATGGCTGGATCCAGAGAAGGTTTCTTCAGGAGGGGTCTCACCACCGCATCCTTTAGGAGGTGGGAAGGACCCCTCCCGGAGAGAGGTGTTAACTATCATCTGGATCCAGCCACATGTCATCTCCCTGATTGGTCTCCGAAAGTCAAGCCTCAGTAGGAAGTGATCAGACCATGACAAGGGCAAGGTCTTAATGCCCCTCAAATCTAGATCACGTCTCCACTGCTCCGAGAGGAATGCGAGGTCGAGTGTGTGCCCCGCCGAGTCGGACCCCAGATTACTTGGGTCAAGTCCATGGCTGTCATGGAAGCCATGAACTCCTGCTCTCCATCAGAGTGTCCACCGAGCGAAGGCAGGTTGAAGTCCCACAGGACCATAAGCCTGGGGAACTCTACCGCCAGGTCGGCTACGGACTCGAGGAGCAAGGGGAGGGCTGTTGGGAGGAAGGTACATTAGCAACAGGCCCACTTGACCCTCAAGGTACAACTTCACCAACAAGGACTCACACCCGACAAACTCCGGAGCAGGGATCCTACGAGGAACTAATGACCCTCGGATGATGATAGCCACTCCCCCACCCCTTTACTGGGGTTGTGGCTGATGAAGCACCTGAAAATCTTCTGGGCACATTTCAGTGAGGGGGACTCCTCCCTCCGGGCCCAGGTTTCAGTAATACATGCCAGGTCTGCCCCCTCATCTAATATTAGGTCCTGGACGAGGGGAGCCTTGTGAACCACAGACCTGGCATTTAGCAACAACAGCCTGAGACCAGGGCCCTGACCACTCTCACCATCTGGCCTTGGAGTGGAACTAACAGGGCCGGAAGGAGGGATCGCTGCGACGTAGCGGACCCTCCTTTCCCGGTAATGGCTAGCCCTGAAGTTCCCGCCGTACCTGCCCCTTCCCCTCATGACCATAATGTTCCGGCCCACTCCTGCACCCGTAGACCCTGTTCCCCCCTCCCGTAGCCTCCGCTCTCTCCGGCAGGCCATTAATCTCAAACATTCTAGGACGGGAGATAGGCCTGGGCCCCCTACCACTTCTGCAATGGCACTCAGTGGAGGAGGCACCTGGCTGCTCTCCAAGTCCCCTCATGCATGCACAGTCACTCACTCATCCAGTCCCCACAAGTCAGTTAAAAATTATAAAATACAATGACAATAAAAAGATAAAAGTGGGTACAAACATCAAACATCAAACATTCATCACATATATACCACATACATATCCCATACAAAAGAAAAGAAAGAAAAGAGAAGAAAAGAAGAAGAAAAGAAAAAGAAAATTGCGCAGCTGTTAAGCAATGTGCAAGTTCAAGTAAAGTTTGTAGGTGGTTCGCAAAAAGTCCAGTCCGGTGGGGTTCACGAAGGTGTAAAGTGGGGGAGCAAGATTTCGTCTTCTCTCTTCCTTACGCGATAGATAATATCAATGGAACTGGGGTAGAGGGGTCCAGAGAGTTCCAAGGGGGCTGAGATGGAACCCCTTGATAATGGCGGGCAGCGATGGTCATACCAGCCAGGACCGGGTCGCAAGTCCAATGTCCAAAGTCCAATATCCAGCAACTGTGAGCCGTGAGCAAACCGAGGGCCAGGGAGGAGAGGAAAGGCCGCACCGTAAGGAAGGCCTAGGGGGTAGGCTAGGAGGCTGTGGCAACGGCCGCAAGGCCAACTGCCAGATCTTATAACACCCCATATCCACCGACAACCCCTCTATAAAGCCAGCCAAATGGAGTCCAAAAAATCCAGATGGAACAGGAGCACAGATGTCAAAAAAGCGCTAAGAGCGGCCTATAGCATGCTCCGACCGGAATGGAGGGGGGGGCGTCTAGAGAGACTACAGCAGCCGAGGAATAAACCAGCTGCCCTGCCTCATCCAGCGTCGTTCGAGTCACCCACCTCCTTCGATGGCAGGCAGACACCAGGGCTCCTCCCAGTCAGTGAGGAAATAGGGCTTAGACCAAGCCAAGATCACTAAACGCCACAAAAGTCAATTTGAGGCTGTCTGTGGGTGGTTGAAACACCGGAAGCCTAGAACGCCGAAATGGAGTCCTCAGTGCAGCGCCGCCATTTCCCTCCAGCCTTGCTAAGCGTCCTGAGGAACACTCTGGCTGCCACGCAAACCAGGGGACGCCCGGGAGCGCCGACCCTCCAGGAAATCGTCTATTCAGGCCCCCTGGATCTCGCTCAGCTTCGGGGACCCCTTTTTCTAAAGCTCCGTGGCAAACCGCTGGTTTATCCCGGCGTTTTTCTGCTCCACCGGATGGAGCAAGAGAAGCCAGCGGCCATCCTCACCTGTGGAATAGCGCCGTAGTTCCAGATATATCCCTTATGGGGAAATACATTAGCAACGTAACATAGCTTTCCTTTCTTCACATCTTGTTTAATTGGATTGAGAGGATCCTTAGTCGCAATCTTGCCAGCATCTGCATATATTGGAATGTCATGGAAAGGAGACATGTAGTGTCCTTGATCATTTTTGAAGAAGAGCCTATAGTCCAGGCTGTTTAGGGTGCCTCGCTTCTCCACTCGGTAACCAGCCATGAAATATATAAACTATAGAATTGTACATGTGTATGTATAAACAAATACTATTTGTATTAGTATTGTATGGTGTATGGTATGATAATAGTAATAGTATAGTAATAGTGTATAGTATATTATAGTATAGTATAGTATAGTATATTATAGTATAGTATAGTATAGTATAGTATAGTATAGTATAGTATAGTATAGTATAGTATAGTATAGTATAGTATAGTACAGTATATAGTTATAGTTTAGCTATAACATAGCATAGCATAGCATAGCCTTTATTGTCATTGTACAAAATAAATACAATGAAATTGGTTTTAGTCTCACTGGTGTAATCCATGACAACAAATACAAACAACATAAATAGTATAAGGAATAATCCCAAAGCAAGTAATTAGGGGAAAAGAAAAAAGAAAAAGAAAAAAAACTAGTCACACGTTTCTATATGTGCAAGGAGTGATTGTGGTTGTGTTTAAGAGTTTGACAGCCCAAGGATAGAAACTATTTTTAAATGTGTGTGTGTGTGTGTGTATCTGTGCGTGTGTGTGTATGAATTAGAAAGAAAAAGAAAGGAAGGAAAGAAAGAAGGAAGGAAGGGAGAGAGAGAGAAAAAGAGAGAGACAAAGATAGAAAGAGAAAGAGAGAGAAAGAAAGAGAAAGAAGGAAAGAGAAGGAAAGTGGGAGAGAGAGAGACGAAAGAAAGAAAGAAAGAAAGAAAGAAAGAAAGAAGAGAACTTATCACAATTGAAGCAAAAATTTTGGTTGCTAAGGCAGAACATTGTTAAGTGAGTTTCACCACATTTTACAAGTTGGCCACACCCACCCAGTCACATGACCATCAAGCCATGCCCTCAAAATAGGCCACACCCATAAAATAGATAGTAAAATTCTTTGAAACCCACTCCTGACCTGAAGGCCAGACAAGGAATAATGGATGGAAACTGAACAAGGAGGGATTCAACCTAGAAATAAAGAGAAATTTTCTGACAATGAGAGCAATCAACCAATGGAACAGCTTGCCTTCAGAAGTTGTGGGAGCTTCATCATTACAGGCTCTCAAGATGAGACTGGACTACCATCTGTTAGAAATGGTGTAAGGTCTCCTGCTTGGGCCGGGGTTTGGATTAGATGATCTACAAGGTTCCTTCCAACTTTGTTAATCTGTGATGTGTGTGTGTGATAGAGAGGGAGGGAGGGGGGGCATTGGTTACTTTTTTTATTTTAAGACTTCCATTAGAATGGAAGCCTTTACAAGAGTTCCCGTTTATTTGTTGGTTCCTTTTAATATGTAAGCACACCTGGGAATTAAGACATTATTGCATTTAAAAATAGCATGTAATTTTTTTATTAAACAGTATATCAGTTACATCTTGTATGTACAGTGTATCTGTTACATCCTGAACATCAGGTATGTTATATTAATTTTATAATAAAAAGTAATATGATTAATTATACAAAAACATATATCCAGAAACTTACCAACTTTCTTTAGACCATTAGTAATGTGCCTAAATACTATGTGGCAGAAGGGTATAAAGTAAGGTGACCAGATTTTAACATTGGTAAAGCAGGACACCATTGACCGTGTGTGTGTGTGTGTCTTGATTAAAAAATGTTAAAAAAATCAGGACTTTTTAAAAATGACGCGGGACAAATTGTTAAAAATCGGGACTGTCCCGCGAAAAGCAGGATGTCTGGTCACCTTGAACAAGCTGTAACAGTATTGTATGAAAATTGAATCTATATGCCAGGTCAGAACATGCTACAAATCCTTTCCAATATATATAATTGAACAGAGGCCCAATTAGACCAGTTAGCACAGACAATCAGGGTCATACATTCTTAAAACAAAACATTTCCTCAATATGTCACTTACAAGGTTGATGCTGGTGGGATTTTTTGTGAAGACCAGGAAATGAGTCACACTCAGAGGTCCAGCTATTGTCACAAAATCTTTCAAAGAATTCAACTTCCACACCTAAAAAAGACACAACTGTGACTAGGGCCATTCGACTGCTTGGCGTGCTTTGGGGACAAAATCTAGGATAAAACATATTTAAATTTTACTTCATTAATAGAAGTAAATAGCATTGCAAAAATGGACTGAACAATAGATTGGTTTGCCTAGTTGCCTTTGTGATGTTACAATATTTAGCCAAGTTGTTTTTCTTCTTCTATTACAGCCGCTCACACTTTTAAGTGCTGTCCCCACCTCATTTTGTAGTCTGCTTTGATAATAAAATGCAATCATAACTTGAATAAAGTGTAAAAATGTTTTGTATAACATGATTGTTTCCATAAACATGTAAATCTACACAATTAATATTTGCTTTTGGAAAGATTATTTTCAACTGTTCAAATAGAAATTAGGAAATGACCCGAATATCAGCGATCGACATTCCAGTCCCAATTGTGGTTGTTAAGCAAGCACTACCTGTTAAAGCAATTATTTCCATGAGCCACAGTAACCTTCAATGGCATTTAATAATTTCACCTTGAGGCTGGTAGCAGAAAAAGGCTCCATCACTCGCCGAACATCTTGGATGAGTTGCTGTATATTCTTACCAATACGACCTCGATGAAACACAAAGGAGTGAGGCACAGAGCCATATTCCTCCTGAGATCGATGCTGGGCAGATGCTCGCTCCTTCTTTTGATTCTTAGTCTGAAAAGGAAAAATGAATTGGATGAAGAATAACACTAGTAGGGTTTAAGATATGCAAAACAAATATCGCATTCCATACCAAATCCACTTTTTTATTGCAGGTTACTTTCTCATAGCCTCCACAGCTGGATTTTTAACTGTTTTAAAGAAGATCAGAAACTGCTGATGGTTTCCCCCTCTCTTCTTAACAATCTAATATATGCAATAATGGAATATTCCCCATAAAACTCCAGAGCAGCAAGATTTTAACTATTTCAAAACCACGGTAGTCATAAAAGCAATTTTACAGTATTATTTGCTTTGTTTGGAATTACCCAGGTATCAGGAAGAGCAAGCCAGTAGGAGGAAAAAAATACTAGGAGAAACCGTTCTATTAATATGCGTGGAAAAATACCTCAGAATCTCACATTAAGAAGCAGAGCAGCTTTATAATCAGGATGGATTTCAATCAAGGTCAAACAATTATTAGTTTCTCGCAAAATAAGACACATGCATTAAGTTTTCTTGGGCATAGATAGATACATCACAACAATTTTGCATCAAGCCAATAATGAGTTTTCTAAATCTTTTATCATTCGCTAATCGGCTTCTCCGGTTAAGACTTCGAATTTTGTTTCGTCCTTCACTAGTTCACCATTTGGCCGCAGCGCCCATGCCGGCCTCCACTGCCTCTCAAGGCACCCTCCTTCTCCATTTTCATCACCCTCATCACCAAACCCGGCCTTGGCCCCAAATTCAATATCTCCCAAGGCCTTTCAAGGAGCCCTCCACCCCCACCTCCAGTCCTCACTTTGCTGGGCCTCCCCATAACACTCGCGCCCTCCTCCTCGGGGTTCCTCTTGCCACGACCATGTGGGATACGCTCACTTCCGGCCTCTAGTGTACCGAAATACTTCCCCCCTCTCCGCTTCCCCAGATGAGGAGTTCCGATTTCCAATTGAGCAATGTGTGCTACCAAAATATTCATCCAGCGGGTCTCTTGTGTAGCTTAACAAGTGACGGGTGAATCTCGGTAGATACCATGATGTTCTTTCCAGTCTCAACATTTTTATAGTAGTAAGTTAGAGAAAGGTGCTGTGGAAAATTAAGGGATGATGATGATGATGATGATGATTGAAGTTATGATTAGACCCGCAATCGTGCTTCTCCCCAGCGTCAATTAGACCAGTCAGAATTAGATTGCAAAAATCCAGACCGCCACTAAATGGAAACAGTGTGGCTTATTTTGTGCATGTGTGTGTGTGCGCGTGCACCTTCTACATCTTTGGAGACCAAGTTGATACTAGTATAAGGTGACCAGATTTTAACATTGGTAAAGCGGGACACCATTGACTGGGGGGGGGGGGGGGTTCTTGATTAAAAATTTTAAAAAAATCGGGACTTTTTAAAAACGCCGCGGGATGCGGGACAAATTGTTAAAAATCGGGACTGTCCCGCCAAAAGTGGGATGTCTGGTCACCTTGGTATAAAGTGATTTTATTTATTTATTTATTTATTTATTTATTTGTTTGTTTGTTTGTTTGTTTGTTTGTTTGTTTGTTTATTATTAGAATTTATATGCCGCCCAATCCTGAAGGACTCCGGGCAGCTTACAAAGGAAAAAAAAAGAGAAAGAAAAGAATAAGACAAAAAAGACAGTTTAAAACCACAAAAACCACATGCATTCATTCTAACCGGGGCTGGACCTCAATAATGAGGTCAACAGCCCCAGGCCTGCTGGAACAGCCAGGTTTTTGCAGCTTTATAATACATCTTCTTCCATATTCAAAATAGCTGCTTCTTACCAGGTGGGATGGGGAAATCCTCTTAAGAGCATTTATCGAATGCCAAACAGCATTTATCTAATGCTAAACCTAATCAAAGTCATATCCATTACCACATTTGTCCTTGGTAATTCAATAAATTAATTGCATTATTTTTTGAAAACTCTAGTGAAAAGGATTAGAACAAAAATATTAGATGGTGTGAAATTCTGTTACTAAATGTTTTATTCTAATTCAATCTCCTCTCTCTTTCCCTTTCTCAATCTTTCCCTCTATGAGACTCAGCATAGCATGCAGTGTGCTAGTTTTAGTCCTTTAGACTGTCTCGTTTTCCCTGGGATCTGGTGGTTACTCTAGCAGCTAGTTGATTGTCTTGTATCATAGGTTTGATTACATTTGGCTACATACTATTTTATTGCGGTTTCCTGGATAGTGCATCTGCTCGGATATCCCCGCTCCCCCGGGAGGTATCTGAGCATAAATTCAAAAAGTACTAAGCCCATCGCACTTGTTTTGGAGAGAGTTTCCTTGGGATCTTTAGGGCTTCTAAATTTTTATGATCCGTCCAGATTTCAAAAGGGATCGTACTCCCCTCTAGGAAATGTCTCCAGGTTAAAAGAGCCCATCGAACTGCATAAGCCTCTTTCTCCCAAATGGCCCACCTTTGCTCAGATTCATTCAATTTTTTGGATGTTGTAACCGCATGGTTGTAATTGGTCTTCCTCATTTTTCTGAAGTAAGATGGCGCCTATCGCCACATCACTAGCATCTGCTTGAATGATGAACGGTTTCTCTGTGTCCAGGTGCTTTAGGATCGGTTCTGCCGAAAACAGCCTTTTAAGTTTTTCAAATGCCACTTGGCATTCCATTGTCCAGTTCAAAGGCTGCTTCAGTTTCGAGTTTCCCTCCCCCTTCGTTTTTAAGAGCTTGGTGATGGAGAGAACAATTTGGGCAAAAGCGGGGATAAACTGCCGGTAAAAGTTTGCAAATCCCAGGAAGCTTTGCAACTGTTTGCATGTTCTGGGTGGTTCCCAGTCAAGTACCGATTGCACTTTCAAAGGATCCATTTCTATGCCCTGGTGTGAAATGCGGTATCCTAATTTTTTCTTGATGGAATTCGCATTTGGAGAGTTTAGCATAAAGTTTTGCAGAGCGAAGTTTGTTCAGAACTGCCTGGACTAGTTTTACATGTTCTGCCTTGGTCTCAGAATATAATAAAATGTCATCAATATAGACTATGCAGCCCTTATATAGATGCTCCCGCAACACTTCATTTATTAATTGCATAAATACTGCAGGGGCCTCTTGTAGCCCAAATGGTAGCACTTTGAATTGATAGCATCCAAACGGGGTGTTAAATGTCGTTTTCCATTCATCTCCCTCCTTAATCCTGATACGGTAGTAAGCCTCCCTTAAATCCAGCTTTGAAAAAATTCTCCCTTTGGCTAGGTGTGCTAGCATATCCTTTATGAGTGGGAGAGGATATGCATTTGCCATACTGATTGAATCTAAATTTCTAAAATCAACACATAAGTGTTTGGAGCCATCTTTTTTCTCTCTAAACAACACTGGGGCTGCAACTTTTGGTTGGGCTGGTTCAATGAAACCCCTTGCTAGGTTTTTTTCAATGAATGCCCTCAGTTCTTCCAGATTCCTTGGAGACATGCTACACATCTTGAGTTTAGGGAGTTTGGCTCCGGGTAGGATTTCTATTGCACAGTCAGTGGAGTGATGAGGTGGAAGCTCATCAGAGGCTTTTTCGCTAAAAACCTCAGCCAAGTCCTTATATTCTTTGGGTATCACCTGGGTTGGCATAATGTAAGCAGGCATTGCTGATTTTAGGTGCTCTGCCCCCGCAGTTTCTCTGTCTGGATTCTCAGCATCTGCACTCTTATGGTGCCTTACTTCCAATTAATTTTGGGGTTCCATTTTTCAGCCATGCAAAACCCAGAACTAGTGGCCATTCCATGCCAGGCACCACTATAAATGTAAGCATTTCTTCATGGCTTCCGATGCCTATCTGTAGAGGCTCAGTGGCAAATGAAGCTGGCTCCCCCCTGCTATTGAACCATCTAGATGGCAAAAAGCTATGGGGCTTTTCAGTTTCCTTAATTAATCCTCAACTTCCTTATCAGGGTTTGGCTGATCAAACAGCGGGTGCACCCTGAATCTACTAAAGCTGAGATTTTCATCCCCCTCTCCAGTTGGGGATAAATAGTCTAGGGGCAAGATATGCGGTTTAATTGGTTTGCTTACCAGTTGTTCATCCTCTGGATTGCTTCCAGATGAGTATGGCTCCTCCTGCTGCGAAGCTGGGGTTTCCTCCTCAAAGAAGGGAGGGGGTGGAAATTCTATGGTCTCCCTGCTCCTCAGGGCCATCTCCTTTCTGCGCTGGCCAGGTTTCGTAGGTTTTCCCCCCAATGGCCGATCTGGTTTCTTAGCTAGTGCCTGAGAGCGGCATTCTGCAGCTCGGTGCCCCTCTTTTCCACACTTGAAGCAGACTAAGGATTTCAGAGAAGGTGTCATTTGCGGTTTAAAAAGTTCTTGTTTCCATTGGGGTGAAGATTTCTTCCACATTCCTCCTGCCTGATACTGATTTCTGGCCATGTTGGTCTCTGCCTCTTCAGCAATAAGATACCACTCATGTAGATGGGTTGGGGCACCTCGGGCAACACAAGCATTGTAGAGGTCATCACTCAGCCCATCCTTGAACCAGCTTGCCAGGATATCGTCTGGCCAGTTCACATGACATGCCAGGTCTCAGAATTCTTTGGTATACTCTGCCACTGGCTGGTGTCCCTGCTTCACAACTTTAATGCTGTCGCATGCTTTGCGGTCGTCGCAGGGCCATCATGAACCAATCAAAGTCCCACAGTTCTGGTGCATCGGCATCAGGTAAAGTCACCATCCATCTGGCAGCAGCTCCTTCTAGGGTGACCACTCACACTCGGGCTCCTTGGGTTCGAAAATCACACCCATATTCTTGCATGTAGGTCAGCACATGTGCCACAAAGAATCCCATTTTTTTCTGGTTCCCATCAAATTTTACCCCCAGGGAAGGAGTTTTCCTTTCTAAGTGCAGGTTTCGGGGTTGGTTCAGAGTGGCCCCAACCCATGCACCAACTGGGGGGAGGGTTTTCTGGGTTCCTAGCTGTTGCTGCTGTGCTGTCAGCTTGATTAGCAGGGACCAGAGGGATGTTAGTTCCCCTGGCATCACCCCCGTTTGCTGCCTTTCCAACGCTTCTCGGTTGCTGGTCTGGCTCCCCCCGGATGTTGAGATTTTCCAAATTTTCCATCACCAACTGGGTTACATACCTCTTCAGAGGATCCTTTCTCAGCGCAGCTTCATTTAGCTCCTCCTGATCGAGGGGGCTCCTAACTCAAATTTCCACCCTGGTTTGCGGCTACCTCGGGTAAGAGTGACTCCCCTGGTCTCCCCTTCCCAGCCATCTTTCATCCCGATTCCAATTGACCAATGGGGCTTTTTGGGGTCCTCGAAGCTCAGTCCGTTCTCTCAGCCAGGATACAAGGAGCAGGTCTCTTGTTGTGGATGGGTTTCCATCTCCCTCCAGCAGTCAGTTTCCCCTTGTTCACTGTTATCCTCAAACATAGTTTGCTGGGTCCTCTCGGTAAAGTAAAAATGTTTCTCTCCTAGTTAACCACTTTGCAGAGAGATGCTGCTTTATGTAATGGCTCCTCTCCTAACTTGAGAAAATAAAGACTCTTGAAACGGATTATTTCAAAAGGAACCTTTAATCAAGCAGGATGGAAACCATTAGAAGCAAAGCAGCATCTGAAAACCTTTAGGCCATGCAAATGGGAGTAAACTGATAATGACCCCTCCCCTCTGTCCGAATGCAGATTCTGACCAATACACAAGTGTGAAGATGCTTCCTTAACTCTTCTGCCCTGGGAGTCAATAAAGCACATGTTACCATGGCTATCTCTAGTTAGACATGAAAGTTATATATCCCACATGGCTATCATAAACATCCCTCCAGAGATGTTGGGACCTTCAGTCTCCTGGTGACAGGAAACCATTTGTAAAGTTGTAAAACTCAGTTGTTTCAGGTGTAGCTAATGATTTAACTCCGAGGCTCCCCTCCTCCCAATTGAATGGCAGTATCACTTTTAGGGATCTGACATTAAATATGTTTTTCATCAGATGACAGGTCTGTAGTTCCTTCAAGATTTAAAAACTTACATTGTTCACCTCAAGGGGGAAATGAGAATTAAAGAGTGTTGATGTTCTTATGTTTATGTTGGTTTGTATTGTTGAAACACAGTCTTGACCATTTTTGTCTGTCAGATAGTATAGAATGATCAAATGTCTTTTATAGGATCTATTGGATTGAACCAATCCAAATAGCTGGCCAATTCATTAGAATTATGAAATGTTACCTTATTATTATAAGATGGCTAAATATTTAGCACATCATTGATGTTTAATTCCCTTTCATATTCACACAACATACAGCTAAGACACCAGTTTAGCATAACTTCATGACTGAAGGGAAAATACTGGTTTTAAGAAGTACACCCAACTGTCTTAATGTTATCTCTCTCTAGTGCTAATCAGCCCCAGGTGTTGAATTTTCAATATTCTGTTTTGTACCTCCCATGCCTGGCAAGATGCTTTTCCTGGATGGATTCTTCAACTTCACATTTATGAGAATAATATCTGAAATGAGTCCTTGTTATAAGAATCTCAAAACTGTCTTGCCAGATTTCTAATTATCATCACTGTCTCCAAATCTATATGTGCACATTCACAACAATCCTGAATAATTGAAAAATTACATTCTATCTTCCTATTTTTCTTAAAGCACCATCTAATTGTTTGAGTGACAGGAAACAGCTGATGGAAGGGTTGTACACTATCTGTAGTTTTAAGTTCATAGAAAAACCAAAGAATAAAAAAGATATTTCAAAACTCTTCAGCAGAACTTTGCTTTAAGGGGATTGGAGGATATAAGGTCAATATAGTCCCGAACTAAGCCAATTGGAGTTTTGAATGGGGATTTTCTTTTACTGATGTGACTGTAGGATGAGTGATTTAGAATTGGCCCTTTCCTCTGAAATTGCCATCTGCAATCATTTAACAGATTAGAATCCTTCATCATTCCAAAATCAGCTACACATCTCATACTATCAATTTCAGACTATCATTTATGTTTTGCTGCTGAGCCAATTTCTGACTGAATTTCTATTTATCTAAGACTACAACATCCTTTTTGCTGCTTTGAAGCTGTGTGAAGCTTGACTTGCTAAGTTTTAATTAATATATACTTTTTAAATAAATAAAGAATTCCATTTCTTACTTCATCACCAAGAGATTCAGCTTCCAAAAGTACTGTGGAAGCTTTGAATCTCTCCCTCATGAATATCAACCATATTTCGGATGATGAGAAATAATAGAGAAATGAATACAAAATGAAGGACATTAATTGAATTCTTTGCATTTACTTATTGGATAGCTAGGACTGAAAGCCTACTAGTGTTCTCAGTATTTTGAGGTCATTAAAAATATGTTGAGTTGTTTTCAACATGCTTTGTGGGAGTAGGAAATGAAAAGGGTAACATATTACCAGGTACTTAGGATTTAACAGCTGCCAGCTGATGTAAGGTTGCAAGCTGTAAACCGAAAGCTGATGCAATGAGGATGATTCAGCAATACATGTATAGCCAGTTTAAGACTCTGGTGGGGTCCACACAGGTCTTTTATCGTCTTAAGAGGTGTCTATATACTGTATAGGTGGCCATTAGAGGGCATTTTCTCTCTCTTGTCGTGTATCTCATTTTTCTCCTTGTGTCCATAGCTGTGTGGTGAGGGATTTATCTACTATGTGTATGTCTGTATATATGTATATATAAACCACTATTAATTGTCTAAAGGTTCTGGGTGCTATGTTTTGCTCCTGGGTTTATCTCATAATAATAGTCACACTGCCAAAACTCTAACGGGTTATGGGCCCAGTCTAGAGAGAGGGCCAGAGTGACTAGAGATCTTAAAGAGAGGCGTAACCCAATGTGAGCTTGCACCAGAGTAAGTAGTTTAAATCGTGATTAGCATGGCCTCCATTGGCATAATGGGAGGAGGTTTCCTGGTGTCTCGGTTGAATGAGACAAACTAACTCTCTTGGAATGTGAAGATGGAGATGTACTTATGAAGGGAAGACTTGTGGATGATCTTTACTAATCCACCAGCGGTCCTGGATGATGATGACCAGAGTAGAAATGAAAAAGCATTGGCCAGCATAATTATTGCTTTAGAAGACAGTCAGCTGCTACATGTGAGAGGTCTCCAATCTGCGAAACAGTGCTGGGAGGCATTGTGCAGTGTGTACAGTGAGTAGTGATCTTGAAATCTGCTAGTTTTGCAGAACAGAACAACTGGAACAAGATTCATGCTAATCATGAGTTGTTCATGCCAATACAGAATTCTAATCTGTCAGAAGATGAGACCAAGTCAGACAGAGATGTAGAAGAGGATAGAACTATAATAAAATGTGAAAGCACATAGCTGTAGAAGAGGAGAGACCGGAAACAGTGACATAGGAACATATAATTCAAAGAAGATCTGAGAGGAGTAATAAGGGTGTATCTCCTGAATGGTTTACTGTGAGTGAGGTCAGAGCATATAGTGTTAGATATGAACCTCAACAGTACCAGGAAATAGTACTTTTGTTAGTGTAGTGCAAGTTAGCCTCGAACTCTGGTCTCCTACATTGGGGCCCTTATATATCCTTGGGAAAGAGACTCTCGAATATACAGCCCGCTAACCTCCACCAGTGGGACAAGACTATACGGATGTCGTTTACGAACTTTGGAGTCTTATATTTAATCTCGCTTGCCTACAGCCACCTGATATACTACGTACTTTTGATTTGGTGGCTTAGGACATTTCCCCAGGTCATAAGAAGGGAGAGGAGCAAACCATCGCTTCCTCCATTGTTCCCATATTATTATTATTATTATATACTATAACTGCGCAATTTTAAATAGAATGCTGAGTGTATGGGAGCTGGCTGGAATTGAATGAATGGCCCACTTTTAGTAATTGTTACCCTTGTATTTTATATGTTTTAAATTTTTACGTGGGAATTGTTAGAGTGGATAAATGAGTATGTTTGACTCGGAGGACCTGCTGAGGAAGGCGGGAGGAACCGGGGTGGTTGGGGGGACCATGGACATGGGAGTGGGTCGCAGCATAGCGGTCGTGACAGGGAGAGGCAGATACGGCGGAGACCTTAGGGCTGGCCATTACCGGGGAAGGAGGGTTCGCTACATTACAGAGATCCCTCCTTCCGGCCCTAGGAGTCCCACTCCAAGACCAGATGGCGCGAGTAGTCAGGACCCTGGTCTCAGGCTGTTGTCGCTAAATGCCAGGTCTGTTGTTCACAAAGCTCCCCTCGTCTGGGACTTAATTGTTGACGAGAGGGCAGACCTGGCATGTATTACTGAAACCTGGCTGGGCACAGAAGGAGGAGTCCCCCTTGTAGAGATGTGCCCAGAGGGATTTCAGGTGCTTCATCAGCCGAGAGCCCAGGGAAGGGGTGGCGGTGTGGCTATTGTAATCCGGGAGTCTCTGTTACCTCGTAGGGTCCCTGCTCCGGAGCTTGTCGGGTGTGAGTCTCTGCTGATAAAGTTGGACCTCAAGGGTCAAGTGGGTTTGCTGCTAACGTACCTGCCTCCCAACTGCGTTGCAGCATCCCTCCCCTCGCTCCTCGAGTCAGTAGCCGAGCTGGCAGTTGAGTTCCCCAGGCTTATAGTTCTGGGGGATTTCAACTTGCCATCGCTCGGTGAACGCTCTGATGGGGCGCAGGAGTTCATGGCCTCCATGACGGCCATGGGCTTGACCCAAGTAATTCGGGGCCCAACCCATGCAGCGGGTCACATGCTCGACCTCGTATTCCTCTCGGAGCAGTGGATGTGTGATCTTGGTCTGAGGGGTAATGAGATCATACCCCTGTCGTGGTCAGACCATTGCCTACTGAGGCTTGACTTCCGGAGGCCAAACCCCCACCATAGGGAGGAGGAACCGACCAGGTGGTTCCGCCCCAGGCGACTTATGGATCCTCTGAGGTTCCAGACGGAGCTTGGGGTTATTCCTGATACCCTCGCCCACAGTTCGGCGGAGACTCTGGCTGCCGCCTGGTACTCGGCAGCATCGGAGTCTCTCGACCGGATTGCGCCACTACGGCCCCTCCGGGTCAGTGGATCCCGGAGAGTTCCCTGGTTCACCGAGGAACTCCGGGAGAAGAAACGCCGGAGGAGATGCCTAGAGCACCAGTGGAGGTCCGATAGGTCCGAGGCAAGCCGAGCACTCTTAACTACTTGCACCAAGGACTATGTCCGAGCATTAAGAGCTGCGAAAAGATCATATATTTCTTCCTTGGTTGCGTCCGCCGAGTCACGCCCAGCCGCCCTGTTCAGGATAACCCGCTCCCTCCTTAATAGGAGGGAGGCGGGAAACCCCTTGCAGGGTAGGGCTGAGGATTATGCTCAATTCTTGGCGGACAAAGTAGCTCGGCTTCGATCGGACCTGGACTCCACCGCAGTAGATCCAGCTGAGACGCAGGAGGATCATCTGTTACATCAGCTCTGGGTTGAGTTCCAGGAAGTTGCCTCAGGGGATGTGGACAAGGCCATTCGAGCTGTAAGTGCCTCCACTTGTATTCTGGACCCGTGTCCCTCCTGGCTGGTGGCTAACAGCAGGGAGGTGACACATGGCTGGATCCAGGCGGTTGTCACCGCCTCCCTTCGGGAGGGGCACTTCCCCGCCGTACTTAAAACGGCGGTGGTGAGACCCCTCCTGAAGAAGCCATCGTTAGATCCAGCCATTTTAAATAACTTTCGTCCTGTCTCCAACCTTCCCTTTATCGGGAAGGTTGTTGAGAAGGTGGTGGCCTTTCAGCTTCAACGGGCCTTGGAGGAAGCCAGTTATCTTGACCCCTTCCAGTCCAGCTTCAGGCCTGGTTACAGCACAGAAACCGCTTTGGTCGCATTGACCGATGATCTCTGGAGGGCCAGAGATGGAGGCTATGCGTCCATCCTGGTTCTCCTGGACCTCTCAGCGGCTTTCGATACCATCGACCATGGTATCCTTCTGCGACGACTGCGGGAGGTGGGAGTGGGAGGCACTGTTCTGCGGTGGTTCTCCTCCTACCTCTCGGACAGGTCGCAGTCGGTGTTAGTTGGGGGGCAGAGATCGTCCCTGAGGCCCCTAACATGTGGGGTACCCCAGGGTTCGGTCCTATCACCCCTACTATTTAACATATACATGAAACCGCTGGGCGAGATCATTCGGAGGCACGGGATAAAATACCACCAATATGCGGACGATACACAATTGTATCTGTCCGCCCCGTGCCAACTCAATGAAGCGGTGGACGTGATGAACCAGGGTCTGGAGGCCGTTAAGAACTGGATGAGTGCTAACAAACTGGTACTCAACCCGGATAAGACCGAGTGGCTGTTGTGTTTCCCCCCCAATAATTTGGCTAATACACCAACGCTTAGGCTGGGGGGTCAAATTCTATACCCCTCAGATAGGGTCCGCAACTTAGGAGTCCTCCTGGATCCACAGCTGACTTTTGATCACCAGCTGTCGGCTGTGACCAGGGGGGCATTTGCCCAGGTTCGCCTGGTCCGCCAGTTGCGGCCCTACTTAGATCGGGGGGCTCTCACAGCAGTCACTCGAGCCCTTGTGATCTCTAGACTGGAATACTGCAATGGGCTCTACATGGGGTTGCCCCTGAAGTGCATCCGGCGACTACAGTTAGTCCAAAATGCAGCCGCGCGAGTGATAGTGGGCGCACCACGGTTCGCCCACGTTACACCTGTCCTCCGCGAGCTGCACTGGCTACCTGTTGGTCTCCGGGTGCGCTTCAGGATACTGATGACCATCTTTAAAGCACTCCATGGTAGTGGATCTGGGTACTTGAGAGACCGCCTTCTGCCGATTACCTCCCTAAATCGACCAATTAGATCGCACAGACTGGGCCTCCTCCGAATCCCATCTGCCAGTCAATACCGACTGGCGACCACGCGGAGGAGAGCCTTTTCTGTTGCTGCCCTGACCCTGTGGAACGAGCTCCCCATGGAGATCCGCACCCTCACCACTATCCAGACCTTCCGTGCAGCCCTCAAGATCTGGCTCTCCCAGCAGGCCTGGGGATAGGCTCCTAATTACCCGCCCGAGTGTTTGACTGCTGAATGAAAGTTGGGTTTTTATTACTTTTCTGTTGTTCACATATTGTTTTGTTTTGACCTTGCACCTCCCCTTCCTTGTGGTTGTAAGCCGCCCTGAGTCCCCTTAGGGAAAAGGGCGGCATATAAATCCCAATAAATACCTTAAATACCTTAAATTTCCATTCCATATTTGACAGAACATCTAGGAACATGTCTGGGAGCCAAGAATATTGGTGATGTAATAATTGAAACAGGAGAAAATCTGTCCACCTGATTAGTCAAGTATGAGAGATTGTATTTACTGCAGGACTTCCAAATTCTTTATTGAGTGGGCAGCACCTCCCAGGAAATGTGTCAGATCCATGACATGACACTGCCATTCATATGGAGGGAGGGGGAGCATGAGAATAAGCTGTATTTTTTAACCTTATTCCTGGCACCTAAACACCCTGCAATATTCTCACCTTTTGGGAATGAAATAAGGAGGGAGGGCCATGTGGATTGTGTCAGTTGATTGAAAGCAGAAGAAGACCATGGGAATGGATCCTTATCTGGCTCTCAGGACAGTTGTTACAATAAACATCTACACACCTGTGGATTGGCTGAAATCCACATTCAAACTGGAGGGATGGATTCTAGAGCGCTATTTCTAACAGTGCAGTTTGGGATGGAATTTAGAGTCTGTTTCGCCTGTTTAACTTCTTCTCAATAAAAGGTTCCTTTTGAAATACCATGTTTCAAGAGTCTATACTTTCATGGGAACCCTGCAACCCTGCGTCTATACATCAAAAAAACCTAACAGATATTGAGCAGAGGGAAAAGGAAGCCTACACAGTTTGCTGGGCACTCCTCATGTGGAGACAATTCTTAGACGGAAGTAAGATCCCTTTTGAAGTCTAGACGGATCACAAAAATTTGGAAGCTCTAAAATCCCCAAGGAAAGTCTCCCCAAAACAAGTCAGGTGGGCTCAATATTTCAAATGGTTTGACTTTACCCTTAAGTACCTCCCGGGGAGAGGGACCTCTTAGCAGATGCCCTATCAAGGAAACTGCAATACAATAGCACAAAGCCTGAAGTAATCAGACCAATCCTTCAGGATAATCAAGTAGCAGCTAAAGTAATCACTAGACCACAATCACCTCCACCTCCACCTCCGCTAGACCGATTAGATCCCACAGATTAGGCCTCCTCCGAATTCCATCCGCCGGCCAGTGCCAACTGGCAACTACCTGGAGGAGAGCATTCTCTGTGGCTGCTCCGACCCTCTGGAACGAACTCCCCGTGGAGATTCGAACCCTCACCACCCTCCAGGCCTTCCGCAAAGCCCTTAAAACCTGGCTGTTCCGACAGGCCTGGGGCTAAAGAGCTGTTGCCCCCGTCTCGAATGGTATGACTGTTGTGTGTTTTTAAATATGTATTGTTATGTTTCGTCTTTTTATTTTCTGTCTGTACCCCCCTTCCCTGATTTGAATTGTGAGCCGCCCTGAGTCCCCTTCGGGGGGAAAGGGCAGCATATAAATATAATCAAATCAAATCAAATCACCCATAATATAACCACCCAAGTGTTTAAGCAAGCTTAAGCAACAAACCACAAAAAACTCTGCCTCATCAAAGAGGGCTTAGCATGGGTAGAAGGAAAGTTATACATACCAGCCAGCCAAAGATTCAACCTGTCATGACTCTAAACTGGCTGGTCACTTTGGATTTGCCAAAACATTGCACCTCATCAAAAGACAATTCTGGTGGCCATCACTGAAAAGGGACATCAAAAACTACATGGCTATTTGTCCTATTTGTGCTGCAGCCAAAAGACGGCAAGGGAAAAACCCAGGACTGTTACAAATGGTAGCTGAACCTTCAGTACCCTGGAGAGAGATCTTTATGGCCTTTATAGTAGAATTGACAGAGGGAACAGTTATTTGGGTCATAATAGGCCTATTTTCTAAACAAGCTCATTTTATTCCTTGTCAAAGGATCCTAACAGCCAAAGCCTTAGCAAAATTATTCCTCCTTTTAAAATGTTTTTTTTTTTAAAATAAAAATGTCTAATCAATGCACGAACAGTGTGGCATCTGGGTGCCATACATTTCAACATTAAAAAACTGATCAAATTACGGATCATTATTACATTCAATTAATTTATGAAATTACCATTACAATACACATCTATAAGGTTACAATCTATCATTATTCATTTATTCCACTTATTTCTCTTTATTACTTCCATTTTATCAACTAAAAGTGTAATACATTAATATTCCCTTTATTTCTATCTCTTACTCTAGCTTTTAATTATATCATCTTATATTCAAAAGCTTTTTCTTTCTTTCCTGTCTAACTTCTAATCATATCATCTGCCTACAAGAAAAGAAAAACAGAACAAACAGGAAAAGATAGGGAAAGACGGTTCAAAACACCAACCAGGAGCAGGAATAATCATTCCATCATCTCTTGCCCACTTTATATTTTAATTGCTATGCTTTTTAAAAAAAGAGAGAGGTGAAGGAAAAGCAAGTCAAAGCAGCCATAAATAAAAAGAAATCCTCTACCCATCATCTCTTGCCCACTTGAATACTTCAATTGCTATGTTTTTTGCTTGTCTCCCCCATTCCTCTCTTAAGTTTCCATATATTTCTATTTCTTGGATATCCTATCTAAGTAATCCTCCCACCTCTACCCTCTTCCAATGCCTATTTTCTAAGATTTTTACTGAGGCTCCTGCTTCCATTTTAAACATATCTTCCAAATCTTTTAAGATATATATTCCCCCTGGTTTAATTCATCCATGATTATTATTTTTGTTATAATCTCTTCCTTGTCTTCTTCCTTCTTTATTTCTTCTTTTAGCTCCTCTCTTTCCTGGGCATCTTGGTCTATAATCATCATCCCTTGTATAGTAAATTCCATTTTTTCCATCAGATCCCTAAATCCTTTGTCCATACTGTCTTTTATATTTTGATAAAGTAATCCCATCTCCTGGACAATTCCACTAATTGTATCTTATTTTTTAAGAAGACTTATTTTTATCCAACAGTCCAAAAATTATTTATTTAGTCTTTAGACTTCCCTACAAGGGGTTCAAATGTCTATTAACTTAGATCACTTCTTTTCTGTTTCCTCTTTTGTCAGCAGGTGGCAGTCTCCATTTATATTTAAGTTACTAGTTCAGGAAGCTCCTGAAACTTCCGGGGGGAGTGGGAGGATGTTTTCGCCCTCCCCAGGCTCCTAGAAAGCCTCTAGAGCTGGGGGGCAAAAAAAGTGTGCCAAAAGAGGGGCAAAGAGCACTGGTTGAATGAGCATGTGGGTGGGGGGGTCACGCACACATGTGTGATGGGATCACATGAGTGTGGGGCCGTGCATGCATGCACGCTGGGGTCACACACGCATGCATGCTGTGGTCATGCATGCATGTGCGCTGGGGTCACCCACACATAGCATTATTGGTGTGGGCATGCCCGATCATGACCCCCTGCACTCCCCCCACTTTTGGCACATGATCCAAAAAAGGTTAGCCATCACTGTCCTACAGCTTTCATTCCGATTTGATATTTAAAAACAAAAAACAAGAAAAAATGCCCCAAAATGCTTAGGCGCCACTTTAATACTCAGTTCTGGGCAAATAGTTGTGATTATTTCTTGGGATTCAATTTAAAACATAAGACAGATCCTCTCCCTCAGTTCCACCATGGCTCACCTTCTCTCCAGCACCAGCTGTTGTTTTAGGTTTGTCTCTGCTTTGTAGTGGCCATCTTTAGGTTGCTTCTTCTTCTTGCCATGGCTAAGGGAAAAGAAAGACCTCAGGCCAGACAGGAGAGCTGTGTCTCTCCCTGACCTCATAGGGACCCCTCTTTATTTCACTTCTCCTTCAGGGTGGCTTAGGCTCTCTCTGGAGCCCACAAACATGAAGAATTCAGCACAGGGACCATGGAGATCTGTTCCTCTGTCCATATTGCAGGGACATCAAACCCGTCCCCCAGCAAACTTATTCCTGATACACTATCTATCATTTACTTGGAGCCCCACAGAGAATCATTTCAGATATGGGGGTCCAATTCACATAAAAATTCTGGAGGGCATTCTCAAAACTACTTGGCACCAACCAAGGCTTATCAACAAGTCATCATCTGATGACTAATGTCCAATATGAAAAAACGAATGGGGTGTTAGAGCAATATTTAATGTGTTTATTAATTACCAACAAGATAACTGGACTGAACTATTACCTTTTGAAGAGGTAGCATTCAATAACTCTGTACATTCCAGCACAGGCTCCACTCCTTTTAAAGTAGCTACAGACCAAGATGTCACCCCATGCCAGAACTAACAACAGAAACACTCACCATCCCCTCCCTGAAGGAATGGATGGAAACCCTACAAAACACTTGACCTGTAGTCAAATTATCACTAAAGGATGCTAGAGAAACATTTAAACACCACAGGCAAAAAAAGAATACAACCAAAACCTTTCCAAATAGATGACAGAATATACTTATCCATAAAAATCAAACATTGCAGCCCTCAAAGAAATTAGGGCCAACATTTGTGGGACCATTTCCAATCACTAGGATCATCAACCCAGTGACAGTAGAATTAGCATTTCCCCAAACACTCAGACAAGTACACCCAGTCTTCCACATTAGCCTGCTAAAAAGAAAAGTCACATCCTCACTTAGATCTCAAATCCATGCACCACCCACACCCATAATGGTTGAGGGTGAGCAACATTTTGAAATCAAAGATATCCTTGATTCTAGGACCCATCAAAGAAAAACGCAATACCTAATAGCATGGAAACACCTACCCCCTTCCCAAAATGAGTGTGTGGACAAAATCACATCATTGCCTCTACACTATTAAAGAAATTCCACACCCAATACCCCCACAATGTCAGGCCTTGACACACAAACCTTGTTAAAATACTATAATGATTCTTTTTCTCTATCTCTTACAGGTGGATCTAGCTTTTTTCTAAGGGCAGTATGTCAGATCCCTAATGTGATACTGCCATTCATATGGAGGGAGGGGGAGCATGGGGATAAGCAAGGTGGCGCAGTGGTTAAATGCAGCACTGCAGGCTACTTCAGCTGACTGCAGTTCTGCAGTTCGGCTGTTCAAATCTCACCGGCTCAGGGTTGACTCAGCCTTCCATCCTTCCGAGGTGGGTAAAATGAGGACCCAGATTGTTGTTGGGGGCAATATGCTGACTCTGTAAACCGCTTAGAGAGGGCTGAAAGCCCTATGAAGCAGTATATAAGTCTAACTGCTATTGCTAGCTGTATTTTATAATCTTTTTCCTGGGCGCCTCAGCACCCTGCAATATTCTCACCTTTTGGGAATGAAATAAGGAGGGAGGGCCATGTGGATTGTGTCAGTTGGTTCAAGGCAGAAGACCACCATGGGAATGGATCCTTTTCTGGCTCTCAGGATGGTCATTACAATAAACATCTTCACACCTGTGAATTGGCAGAGATCCATATTCGAACTGGGCAGGGTGAATTCTAGAGTGCTATTTCTAACTGTGCAGTTTGGGATGGAATTAAAGTCTGTTTCGCCTGTCCTGCTATCACTTCTTCTCAATAAAAGGTTTCTTTTGAAATACCATGTTTCAAGAGTCTGTGCTTTCCTGGGAAAGGAGGAGAGGCAGATCCTTACAAAGTGCCTCTATTGCTGGAATGTTGACTTCACCATAAGCAAATTTTATTGAAAAAGTCATAGTTTCATTCAGTTGGTCAAAGGAGAAGGAGAGCCTTCCCCACTCTTTCTCTAATGCAGGAGAACAGGTCATACCCCAACTTCTGAGGCATCAGGTTGTATCAAGAATTGGTAAGCACAGTCTAAGTGTCTGAGTAGCATCAGTGAAGAGAAATGGACTTTGAAATCCTGCAACACTGCTTGCCCTTGAGTAAACTTTGTTAACTTAGAAAATCAGCAAAAGAAATTTAACGTTTTAAAACTAGATTTTCAAAGACTTTCAATTGTTCTGGCATAAGCAACCAAATATTTTGACAGAGGTTCAAGTTTGTCTGTAATAAATATTCTAAACCACCTAAATTGTGCTTAGGGTATCTTCTGCCAAGCCTAACTGAAAACTGACAACTGAATTAAGTTTTAAATGTCTGGAAATGGATGATTTTTGCAAAACGTCCCAGCAGAACTATTCAGAGGATGGACATTGATATACTAATCTTGAATAACTGGAGTTATTCAAATGAAGTTGACAGCTTCTTTGAGGTTATGAAATTGAATTCAGAAAGCTTTTATTATTGTATGAACCTTAAATGTTATTATATAAGAATTTTATGGTAAGAGTTCTCTCAAGAATAAGTTGAAGGGACGGTAACTTTTGATCAAACTTTGATGTTCTTTACGTCACTGGGTATTTTAAGGGCTGAAGAATAGGAATGGATATGGGAATTCAATAAGTTTGGGGAGATGATGTCTTCAATTATTTTGGAAAACTGTTGTACAGTTGTAACAAAAATACAAGAGAAGCAAATGTGAAAAACAAAAACTATGTAAAGATAATGAGAGTAACAGAGTTACCTATCTTTATTTTGATCTGTTCGAATACTGGGTGGGGCCATTGAAAACAAATATTCAGTCAAGAATTAATGGTTGTTGACCTCTTTGATTATAGGAAAAACAGCAAAAACATTTATTGCTTATTGTAATCCCTTTATAGACTTTTTGCATGAAACAGAAAAATGAACTTTTGATTTGTGGTTTTGTTGTTTAGAAAATATTAGATATTAGAAGAAAAAACTTTCTTGTAGCAATAGAGTAAGAGGTAATTTTGTATTGTATTTGCTGAAAAAGAAATTTGAAGCTTCTTCCTATTTCTTTTGATCTTTTCTTTTTGCAGTTTGTCCTTTCATCTGTTTCTCTTCTTTTTTCTTTTCTTTCTTTACTTTGTATTAGTTTTTATTAATTTTTAATTTTATCTTCTTTTTAAAACTTCTACTAAAACTTATAAAAAAAGAGTTCATGCTTGTTTTGCCATTTCATCAAATTACAGAGAAGGGGGACTCATCTGACTTCAAAATGATTGTCAGTTTCCTTTTGGGACTTATTTCTGAGTACAAACTCTAAAAAAATCTTTGTCTATTCATAGTGTCTTCTATATTTAATATGATTTGTTAATTTTAGTTTCATTTGCATTGATTATAGAAATGCAGCTACAGTGTGTTAAAATAATGATTTGTAATAGAATTTCTAATCACAGGTTTAAGTTATTCAACTGAAGATTCAAGATGTAGCAGATATATTGAATTCCTTACCTTATTTTTATTCATTTTTAAACAATATTTCTTTCTAGTTTACACCAAGTTCTAATGGATTTACAAAACCAGCAGCTCAGTGAGCTGTCTGACTGGTTAGCTAAAACAAAAAAAAGAACAGAAAAGATGGAGTCAGAACCTTTGGGACCTGATCTAGAAAGCTTAAAGAAGCAGGTGGAAGAACATAAGGTAAGCTGTAGTTTTCAAGAGCCACTTTACTTTTTAGCATTTCTTTGTGTAAATGTCAGTACAGTATTATGTAAAAGCAATATTTATATAAAATGTTGTTTTGTAATTCTAATTTAATATAAAAATACCACCATTTTGGTGTTGCAGAAAATGACGGGCTTTAGACTTCTCAGGATATAGGAAAAGTTTATTTGGCAGCCACATTCAGAAAGCTAGTCCATGGCTAGCATTGCAAGTTCTGAACAACCTTCATTATCGAAGCACACATTCTTATACATTCTCAAAGGCAGCGTAACAAGGAAACACTTAACTCATTTCCTATTGGTTACCTTGAGGAGAAAGCCTTATAAGGAGATGGGGTCTTACTTCTGCTTTTGTTACAGGTATGGACTACGTGTCATTAACGAACTTTCTCTGAACCTTGTGGTTTGGACTTTTGACATAGGGATGTTGGCTAGAACATCTTGTGGGTAGAGAATGATGATATTTCTTTTAAGCAAGCTTCTAACTATCCTTTTTATGCTATGTCTTCAGTCTTATATCCATATTTTATTCTACTTTATTGGAACATTGCATAGAAATAGATTTTGTATTAATAAGATAAGGATGCTCTACTTGTATTTACTTATTTTTATTTCATTATTCCCATAATAAAAAAGTATTTTGGAATGATAAGAGGAAAGGGAATTGCAATATGATATTTATTGCAAAATGCAGTAATGATGTTTCAGATTTTATTATTCCCTAGTTTCCTTCTTTTGCTATCTTATCCTTTCTTTTTAAAGTACTCTACTAGCTAATCAAGAT
Source organism: Thamnophis sirtalis (assembly GCF_051295495.1). NCBI lineage: Eukaryota > Metazoa > Chordata > Lepidosauria > Squamata > Natricidae > Thamnophis > Thamnophis sirtalis. The sequence goes on from NW_028261388.1 coordinate 64,274,648, forward strand.
TATTAGTTGTTATAATTGGGATTTTTAATCTCATTAGCAGTGCTGTGACTTTGTATTGCAGCCCCAAAACACAATAAAGTATTCAAGCTGAGTATCTGTCTTTATATACAAAAGATGAAGTATTTTTGAAAAATGAATTCAATTATAAAAGCCACATGCCAGCACATAATGAACAAAAGAACTGGATAAAATGTGCTGCTGTTGTGCATTTATGTTGTAGTCTAAGACGTTTTCTTAGACACACACAGACAAACCCCATTAACTCTGATTAATAAAATCTCAGATGTGCTTTAATAAATGCCAATGTTGTGTATGATGCTATCTGTATTTCTACTTTTTTCTTTTTAGTATCATGTGTAACTGACCTTCCATGCATGAGATATACTTTTTAATGAAACACTTGATGCTGGAGTTATTTGATAGATTCAAAATATTGAATTCTTCACATTTCTTCTAGTTATTAAAATTCCAAGTATTACCAGTTTTCCATGTATTCTAACAGTGAAGTAGTTAGTCTGCTAGTTATGTCTGACATAGACCTGAAATAGCCTGTGGTATTCAATTTTAGTAGTTGTAAGTTTGCATTATAATGAAAAACAGAAAATATACATTCATTGTTACGTGCTTAAGATTCATCCAGAATTTCAAGAAAAACTGCTTGTTTATCTGCATTGATAGGAAGCCTCTTTTTATTAGTGGTACATCCATGCAATCTAAACCAACAAAGTCCTGTGAGGTTGATCAAATTAAAATATCTGATACATTATGTAAAATTAGTACTCTAATGTATGATACAAAATGTTTTCATGTTTTATCAGCTACATGTTGCTATAAATGCTATAATATTTTGCTTTTACCTGCTTTTTTGTTTTATTATTTTTATTCCAGTTTTTTACATACTTTGACTTAAAATGTTGAGTTAAACTTGTCCAAGCATGCAAAAGCTACCAAACAAAATTATGTTGGCTTTGTTTAATAGTCATGCAATTAAACTAAAGACTTAAACCCTAATAAGTACATGCCAATTTCTTGGCAGTCATGCAAAAATACTTAGCTCTTATTTTCTCATAGAATGCATATATGTTTATATTTAGGATAGCTATAGTAGTTACACCGTTTGATCTTCTTTTAGTTTCCTATTTAGGGACTAACCAGGTCTAGCTATACTTTTATATACAGCTTTTCTGGATAGACCTTTGCCTCCTTTCCTTTTACTTTTCCTCAATATTTCTACTAAAATAGATTACAATTCTACCAAGGCAGGTATTTATGTAATTAATGGAGATTAATTGCTGGTTTTAGCAAAAAAAAATCCTTTAAAATGATGCATGGCTTGGTATCCTGACTTCCTTTGTATAATAAGAGGCTGAAGTCGGTTTACATTCCCTATATTCAAAAACTACCCCGCCCCAAACTTGGATCTCTTCTAATAAGTGCAGATTAGCCATATATTTTTTGAACCATAAGTGTTTAAAAAATTATCTAGAAAAGTTTAGATTAGATTAGACTAGATTAGATTAGACAGACAGACACTTTTGCAGTCCTATACTTTTGAAATACTGCTCCTTAAAAACTTTAGAGCATAGTACAATTTTTAAACAGTCATCTAAAAATATATATTTTATTGAGTCATTTATGTTTTTAATAATTTGTCTTTTAATGTAACCATAAATGTAAAACACATTCAAAGAGTCTATTCAAGTTTAGATGCTGCATAGAAAATGAATAATAATTAAGGATACTATATAGTTACACCAAAAATGAATGCAACTAAAATTATGTCTCATAGCTAAAAGATAATTATTGTAAGTTTTAAAAGCTGCAATCTTATACTTGTTTTCTCAGAATTTTCTGTGCCTTTGGTGAGGCTTATTTCTGGCAAATGTGATAGGTTTTCATCTTTTAAAAATTGAGGAAAAGAATTAAGACTTTTTAAGGAGTGGATTCATGTTTCAATATGGTTTTTTTTAATATTCCATTTGTGACTTTCTAAGTTTAGATAGAAATGTATCTATGTTTAATTTAATAGAAATTATACAAATTATATTTCATGGTGTGTTTTGGCAGTGAGGTCTTTGTTATAGTAACTAATAATTAATGCCTGTTCTTATGGCTCTAAATAACTCAGTTCATGAAAAGTAAAACAAGCTGTCCTTGTGTTAAATTGTTTTTTAACATTTTTTATTTTTTATTATAGACTCTTCAAGAAGACTTAGAACAGGAACAAGTCAAGGTTAATTCACTCACTCATATGGTAGTTGTAGTAGATGAAGCTAGTGGAGATAAGGCTACAGTTGCATTAGAACAAAAACTTCAGGTAATTACTAAATTAAGATTGCTATATGATTCCAGGCACATTCCTCCTACATCTAAATTATACTGAAAATATATAATACTACAGTAAATGAAAAGTAAAAAATGTTAATATTGTTTAAAACTGAATTGGTTACTCTAATGTTGGGTTAAGTTCAGAGGTGGGTTCCTACCAGTTCGCACCTATTCGGTAGAACCGGTTCGTCAAATCTACCGAACCAGTTAGAAGAGGTTCCACCAGTGGACCCAGAAAGCAGGCCATACCTACAGAAGAGGTTCCAAAATTTTTTGAAACCCAACACTGGTGAGTGTGTAATGTCCCGCAGATATCTATGCGTTAATAATGATCTAGTAATATTTCCTTATACATTTTAGGGACCTTTCCTTACATAATTAGTGTTTTCTTTCATACTTTTGGATTTCTAATTTCTGTTTCCATTAGTTAGCAATTGCTAAAACAAATCCCACATGAAAAAGTATTCAAAGCCTTCTTGATTTTAATTGTCAATTTATTTATTCCTGCACATTGTAATATTTACTCATTTACATATCTCTGTTTTTCCACTGTTGTGCAAACACAATTCCAGCAGCTGCTAACATGTGTAAAATTAAATATATATTATACTCCCTTTCAAATAGCCAACAAAATATTTCTGGTTTTAATTCCATATCTTGCTTTACGATTGCTTCTAACCACTAACTTCTGAATAGCTACTTGGACCGACCTAAGTACTAATTCATAATTTCATATCCGGTCACATGGGCGGCAAGCCACTCCATCCGGTCACATGGGCAGCAAGCCACTCCCATCCAGTCACATGGGTAGCAAGCCACTCTCACAAAGGAGGCCACACCCACAGAGTAGGTTCCAACAATTTTTGAAACCCACCACTGGTTACATTCCATAAAGGACTATAAACCTAACTACTATTCAGGAGAAAAGTGTCAAGACATGTGCCACCTTTATTTCAACACAATTCAGAGATACTCGAATGAATGAATAATTTATGATCAGAAAGAACAAGTACTTTACTTACTAAATCTGAATTGGCAAATATTATCTTTCATGTACTCCTGTACACTTTTATTTTTCACTTGCCCTTTCCATACAATTTTACTAAAAAAGATCTTCCCTCCAAAAAATGTAATTGGCATTACAATCAAATTTTAAAATATGCACAGTAGGAAAAATCACTTAAATGTACAGTAATGCTATGATAATTTCAGTGAACCTGGAATTATAGTGTTTCATTAATTGGTTATGATTTATCATAATATTAGATTTATCTGTGAATATGAGTGTGTGCTGCCATTAATGTAAAGCCACATTGTAAGAATAATGAATACAATTAGGGAAGCATTCTTTCATTCTGATACCTAATTTTGAAGCTGTTATAGGACTCACAATGGTAATTTCTATATTGGTATAGTCTCTTGATTATTGTACTACTTTCAGTATTTGCATCTTATTAAACTGTTGAGACCTGGTTTTTCACAATACTGTACTTGCTTCTAAGTCATGCATTTCAGCATTTCAAATACTCTTTTTTATTTTGTTTTTGTATGGTAGAAGTTCTTTTAACAAGAAATTAGAAAACTACTAACATATTTTTTGGAGTATAAGACACACCAAGGTTGTGAAGAGGCAAATTAAAAACAGTTTTTTGCACTATGCAGACCTCCCAAAAACAGTCCATTTTTCACGAAAATGGACCCCCTTTTTTTTAAAGAAAAAGGGCATGAATAGCCTTTTGGAGGCTTGTAGAATGCTCCTCGGGGCTGGGGGGGGGCAAAAATGAGCAAAGAATGGCCCATTTTTCTGCTCATTTCTGCCCTCCCCAGTCCCCAGGAGCACTCTGCAAGGCTCCTAAAGGCTCTGCATGTCCATTTTGGTGAAGGGGCGGGGTTTTGGGAGGCAAAAAATGCTGTATTCAGTGTATAAGACACATCCAGATTTTCAGCCTTTTTTTGAGGGAAAAAGGTGTGTCATACTCCGAAAAATATGGTATATCAAATTAAGTGTTAATCTGATTTTATATCATTTGACTTGCTGCTGGTTCTAGAATAATGGAGCACAGTTCTAAAGAATTCAAAATATTTTATTTTGGTTACTAACAAGTTATATAAGATACACTGATAAATATAAATGTTGTTTTTCTAGGAAAAATACCCTAAGAACTAATAGTTGTATTTCCTTCAGGAATTGTCTGATTTGGAATTGTCTCAAGTATATAGTTTTTTTAAAAGGAAAGGACAAAAACAGTCCTACTGACTGCATTAATATGTCCATGTTTTTTGTCCATATTGCTTTCTTGCACACTATCTTGATATTTTCTATTCTACATATAATTAGATTGTACCAGGGTTTTTTCTCCTACTAGTGTCCCATTCAGTTTATAACCAGATCCAACTCTACTTATAGTATCTTTTCCCCCAGATAGGTACATTTGGCTAGATAATACAATATAGAATGTGTTATGCCCAGGTGTCTTGTACTTTCCCATCTTGTAGCTGGAGACTTCCCTCCAGCTAAAATGTGGCTTTTTAGGAATGCATTTTATGGTTATTAACTTCTGAATGTTAATGTCATTATTTTAGCATTTAGGAAACCATTGGGCAACAATCTGTAGATGGACAGAGGACCGTTGGTTTATTCTGCAAGATGTTCTTCAAAAATGGTTGCAATTTATTGAAGAACAGGTTAGGTATATCTATTTACTCTTTGCTTTATAATGTTTAATATGCAGTCTTTCTAAATGTTTTTTTTAACTTTTAGGGTCTTTTGGATTCATGGTTTACTGAAAAGGAAGAATTTGTGACCACTCTGAATACTACCAATTTCAAAGACCAGAAAGAAATGTTGGAAAATCTACAAAAATTGGCTGTATGTTTTTTTGTATAGTTCTCATTTTTCCTCCCTGTTTTCAACTTTCATATCACATATTTCAGCAGAGCACCTGTAAATGACCAAGTGAAGTAACTTTAATCAAAATTCTGGAATCAAAATATTTTGCATACACTCAACTATGAGTTTACAGGTTTAATCTGTTATTTTGAATTGAACCTAGCAAACCGAGGTTCCAGCTGGCAAATGTTTAAGCTCTGGCAACATTCCAACCAACAATAAATGTGGGTATCTACACAGTGAAAAGTGATGAAACATGTGTTATGATATCACATTGCTTGTGTTAGATGTTAGGACAAAAATGTCAAAAAACATCTCTTTTTTCTACATCATTTGTGTCTGCAAGACATTGCTAATTAGGAGATAATTTTTTATTCTTTATCATCATATCATTATCATCATCATCTTAGTAGCTATGATTCTGTACATGTTTTTGGCATTTACATTCCATTTATGAAATAATCTTTGTAATTAGTACTTGTATGTTTTATCAAATTCACAATGGACATGAAGTAAAGTCAAAGACTTTATAGTTCATATGATTTGTCTATACTCTATACTGTGGGTTGGCAACCCACAGCTCTTTGGGCTCTCTGCTGCAGATCCCTGTCCCATCACTGGCTCGCCCTCACCTCCCTCACCTGGCCTGAGGAGGTAAGGGTGATGGCGGGGGATGGAGAAGTGGCCGGGGCTGATTCTCAGGCACCTCATTCCTCTTGGAGCTTCTTCCAGCCTTTGTTGGTGCTGGGTGTGCCTCTCACATTTGAGGAGATGCACAATCTGCTTTCTGCCCTGAGACACTGGCCTGACCTGGCTGCAAACTATGCCAGCCTTGCTAACATGAGGGCTGGCGGGGTGGGAATGAGATCTGGGAGGATGGGATGTCAGAAAGTGGGATGGGCCTGCAGTGCCCAGCTGAGGCTTTAAGAAGCTCAGGGCAGCTTTCCCACCTCTCTCTATGTCTCTCTGTGTGTTTATCTCTTGCTCGCTCCTCCTCCTCCCCCCTCTTTCTCCTCTTGCGACCTCTTGGCTGGCTGTGGTGGGGCCAGGCTACCGGGCTAAGTGTTGAACATCTATGGAACACATGGCCAAAAACTGTACAGCTAATGTGCAATCTCACCTCTGCAAGAGTGGTGCAAATTCTGAGATGACACAATGTCCTACTGCTGACCCTCCTCCAAAAAAGAAGTCTCCACTTCAAAGACTTCAAAGCATACCCAGAAGCTACCACAAGTGTTAGCTGCACCTCAGTATGTGGTGGTTCTCCATTACCTTGTACTTGCCATCAGATCTGCCTAGCTAAAGTCTACCTAGCTACAGAAGAAGCCATGAAGATGTATATAATACTAGATTCACAAAGCAATCAATTGTTAGCCAGGTCAGCATTCTTCGACCTCTTTGACATCCAAAGCCCAGATACGCAATTCACAATATTAACGTGCACTGGGTCCCTGCGCAGGGCGGGGAGGAAAGTTGATGGGCTCTGCATAGAATTGTTGGATGGGATTGCACAGTTCCCACTGCCCCCATTGCTAGAATGGGAGACCCTACCAGATGATCGCAGTCAGATTGTGACACCAGAGTTAGCAAGCACCATACCTCACCTGAGGCACATGGCTAATCACTTTACTGCCATAAATCCTAAAACTCGAATCATGCTCTTTCTGGGAGCAAATGCCTCCAAAGCTTTCACACACACCCCAAGAGTGGTCAAAGGCTCAATAGGCTCCCCATTTGCCCTCAAGACAGAACTCGGTTGGGTCATCTTTGGAATAGTGTGTGTCACTTGGCTGCAGGCCCCAACGCAGGTTAATCTCTCCACGACTTCCACTCTCAGCAATGGGAAAGCATCCCACTTGAAACCATGCCAAGAACACTTCACGACTTCAACTATCAACCCCGTGTTAGGAGCGACAGTGTTCCAGACCAGCAAGGAAGACAATGACTTGGCCTTGTCCATAGAGGACAAAGAATTTCTGAGGTCATGGATAAGGAACTTCAACAGAATGCTACCAGGTGTTGGGTAGCTCCACTGCCCTTTCACATACCCAGGAAGCACCTGCTGAACAACCATGAGCATGCACTCTCTTGTCTCATCAGTCTGAGACAAATGAACAGGAAGCCTGAAATGAAAGCTGATTTAGTGGAGTTCATGGACAAGATGGTCCAGAGCAAACACATGGAGCTTGCCCCACCTTTGGGAAATGTTGAGGAATGCTGGTACCTGCCATTTTTTGGAGTGTACCACCCACAAAAGCCAGGTCAGATCCAAGTAGTTTTCGATGCCAGCACTCAGTTCCAAGGCCTCTCTCTGAACAAAGATCTTCTCACATGACCTGATCTCACCAACAGTCTGCTTGGTATGCTCATCTGCTTCAGAAAGGAAATCATAGCCATCATGGCTGACATTCAGCAGATATTCTACTCATTCCTCATCAGGGAAGAACATCACAACTACCTACATTTCCTGTGTTCAGCAACGAACAGCCTAACCAACAGATAATGGATACAGAATGCAACTGCACGTCTTTGGAAATGGCTCTTCTTTGGCAACCACCAACTATGGCCTGCAACACACTGCTCGTGTGAGTGAAGCCAAATATGGCACAGATGCCAAACAATTTGTGGAATGGGACTTCTATGTTGATGATTCCCTAAAATCTGTACCCACCCCAGCACAGGCCATAGACCTATTAAAAAGGACCCACCAGATTCTAGAGGCAGCCAATCTTAAACTGCATAAAATCGCACCCAACAGTGAGGAAGTGCTAAAAGTCCTCAATCCTGAGGAACATGCCAAGGGACTGCAAGAACTTGACTTTGGCACAGATACCTCATTCATCCAATGCAGCCTCGATCTTTGTTGGGACTTGAAGAAGGATGTCTTCACCTTCAGAGCCATAAGACTGCTTTCACAAGGAGTAAATCACATACCTCAAGTTTATATTCTACAATGAGGTGTGTATTGCTTGTTATTTTACATAGCGGATCAATGGAATTGTAATGAACATTGAACAGTAAGGATTGTTATTTAAAGGCAATTAAAGGTAAGCTAAGTTAAGATATGAAGGAAAAAAGACTGCTTCCATAGGGAGAGGAGTTCTGTCAATGGTGAACAGCCTGTTTGACCCCCTCAGTTTTGCTGCACCTGTAACGATCCAGGGGAGGCTTCTTCTGTAAATGCTCTCCCAAAACACCAAAGATTGGGATGAGCCACTTCCACCAGAGCAGAAGCAAGAATGAGAGATGTGGTGAACTTCCCTGAGTTGTCTTCAAAGTGTTCATGTGCAGCGCACGTAGGTTCCAATCTCGCTCCTCACCGCACTGAAGAAATAACTGCATGTCTTCTCAGATGTGTCAATGAAGGCAATAGCAGCTGTAGGATACATCAGGGTTTACGGCAGGGAGAATGATGTTCACATTGGTTTTGTCATGGGAAAGGTGACACTACCACCTCAACAAGGCCACACTGTGGTGCCATACTGGCCATGGAACTCACAGAGCTGATAACAAAGATGATAGACTACAAACTACAAAGCTACAAACTTTCTACAAAACTTACTGTGTTAATGCTGGGCTACATTCACAATGAAAGCAAATGCTTCTATGTCAATGTAAGCAATAGAGTGGATAGGATCAGAAAATCTTCAAATCCTGAGCAATAGCAGTATTTGCCAACAGATCAGAATGCAGCAGACCATGCCATGTGCTCTATTCTTGCATCCTAGTTGGCAGAATCAAACCTGGCTTAAGGGGCCAGAGTTCCTAGCTCATCCAGACACCCTGATGTCACATGGATCAGAACAACATGAGCTGCAAGACCCAGATCATGAGGCCGACATTCAACCTGAGGTGCCGGACAAATCTCCCAGCCAGGACAAAAAGGCGACCATCCAGGCAACATGGTTGTTGACAGTGGTCAAGGAGACAGGAAAACTGCTACTTAACCATCCCCTTGAACTAGCTCGCTTCGAATGCTTCTCCAAATGGAGATCTCTCGTATCAGGAGTGGCAGTGATCGTCAGTTTCCTGCATCACAAGACTGGCTCCCCAGACAGCCATACCCAAGCAGAGAGAGCCGTTCTGAGGAGTGTGCAACAAGATGTGTGCCCGGTAGAATTCAAGTGCCTAAAGGCTAAGAAGCCTCTCCCGAAATCCAGCTCACTTCTGAAGCTGAGCCTGTTCCTTGACTGCCATGGCTTACTTTGGGTAAGAAGGCATCTAGATAAGGCTGAATTAGCATCAAATCTCAAGCATCCAATAATACTTCCCACTTGCCTTGTGACAAACCTGTTGGTCCACTACCATCACAAAAACATGCACCATCAAGGAAGGCACTTCACAGTTAGGGCTGTTGCCACAACCAGATGGCACAGCAGCAGCAGCAGCAGGGCACCTAGCAAGCCCTCCCCCCCAGTTGGCACATGGATTGGGACCCGCTTCCAACCAACCCCAAAACCTGCAATTAGAAAGAAAAACTCCTTCCCTTGGTGTGAAGTTTGATGGGAAATGGATTATTTGTGGCACATGTGCTCAACTACATGCAAGAATACGGGTGTGATTTCCAATCCCAAGGATCGCAAGTGTGACCCTAGACCCTACCCTAGCCCTGTAAGGAGCCACTGCCAGAAGAATGATGACTCTACATGATGCCAATGCACCAGAACTGTGGGGCTTTGACCGTTTCATGATGGTCCTGTGATGATGTTTTGAGGACCCCCTCGAGTATACCAAAGAATTCTGAGACCTGGCATGTCCTGTGAACTGGCCAGAGGATATCCTGGTAAGCTGGTTCATAGATTGGCTGAATGATGACCTCTACAATGCCTGTGTAGCCCGAGGTGCACTCAACCATCTATATGAGTGGTATCTCATTGTGAAGAGGCAGAGATTGACATGGCGAGGAACCAGTACTGAGCAGGGTGAGTGTGGAAGAAATCCTCACCCCAAGGGAAGCAAGAGCCTTTCAATCCACAAATGGCATCTTCTCCGAAACACTCAGCCTGTTTCAAGTGTGGAGAGGAGGAGCATCAAGCTGCAGAATGCCATTCTCAAGCACTGGCTAGGAAACCAGAGTGCCCAGTGGCAGGGAAACTTACAAAACCTGGCAAGCGCAGGAAGGAGACAGACCTGAGGAGCAGGGAGATCATAGAATCTCCACCCCATCCCCTCTTTGAGGAGGAAGCCCTGGCTTCTCAACAGGAGAAACCATACTTATCCAGAAGCGATCCAGAGATTGAACCACTGGTAAGCAAACCAATTAAACTACTTACCCTCCCCCTAAGACTGTTTATCCCCAACTGGGAGAGGGGGATAAAAATCTCTGCTTTAGTGGACTCAGGGTACACCCACTGTTTGATCAGCCTAAGCCTGGTAAGTAAGTTGAGGATTAATGTAAGGAAACTGAAAAGCCCCATAGCTTTTTGCCAACTGGATGTGTCAATAGCAGGGGAGGCAGCTTCATTTGCCACTTAGCCTCTACAGAAAGGCATCGTGAGCCATGAAGAAATACTTACATTTATAGTGGTGCCAGGCATGGAATGGCCACTAGTTTTGGGCCTTGCATGGCTGAAAAAATGGAACCCCAAAATTAATTGGAAGCAAGGCACCATAAGAATTCAGATGCACTTGACTTTTGCTGAGAATCCACACAATGAAACTGAGGGGGCAGAGCACCAATAAACAGCAATGCCCACTTACACTATGCCAACTAGGTATACCCAAAGAATACAAATACTTGGCTGACTATTTTAGCAAAAAAGCCTCTGATAAGCTCCCCCCCCCAACCGCTCTACTGACTGTGCATCAGAAATCATACCAGGTGCCAAACCTCCTAAACCCAAGATGTATAGCATGTCGCTGAAGGAGCTGGAAGAACTGAGCACATTCATTGAGCAAAAACTAGCAAGGGGTTTCATTGAGCCAGCCCGACCAAAAATCGCAGCCCCAGTGTTATTTAGAGAAAAAAAGATGACTCTAAAAATCGCTGTGTGGATTTTAGAAACTTAAATATGAGTGTGGAGAACATGTACCCCCCTTCCCCCTCATGAAAGAATGCTAGCACACCTCGCTAAAAGGAAAAAAAAATGGTTGGATTTAAAGCTGGATTTAAGGGAGGTTTACTACCGTATCAGAATTAAAGTGGGACATGAATGGAAAACAACATTTAACACCCTTCTTGGATGCTACCAATTCAAAGTGCTCTCATTTGGGCTACAAGGGGCCCCTGCCGTGTTTATGGAATTAATAAACAAAATGCTACATGAGAGCCAAGGTGGCGCAGTGGTTAAATGCAGCACTGCAGGCTACTGCTAGATCAGCAGGTCAGCGGTTCAAATCTCACCGGCTCAGGGTTGACTCAGCCTTCCATCCTTCCGAGGTGGGTAAAATGAGGACCCAGATTGTTGGGGGCAATATGCTGACTCCCTGTAAACCGCTTAGAGAGGCCTGAAAGGCCTATGAAGCGGTATATAAGTCTACTGCTATTACTGCTATTTGTATAAAGGCATTTTGATTAATTTAGATGACATTTTGCTATATACTGAGACCAAAGCAGAACATGTAAAACTAGTCCAGGCTGTTCTGAACAAACTTCACTCTGCCAAACTTTATGCTAAACTCTCTAAATGTGAATTCCACCAAGAAAAAATAGATTATTTAGGGTATTGTATTTCACACCAGGGCATAAAAATGGATCCTTTAAAAGTGCAGGCGGTACTTGATTGGAAACCACCCAGAACACATAAACAGTTACAAAGCTTCCTGGGATTCACCAACCTTTACCGCCAGTTTATGCCTGCTTTTGCCCAGATCGGCCTCCCCATTCCCAAGCTTTTAAAAACAAAGGGGGATGGTAACACAAAACCGAAGCAGCCTTTGAACTGGACAATGGAATGCCAAGGTGCATTTGAAAAACTTAAAAGGCTGTTTTCAGCAGAGCCAATTCTAAAGCACCTGGACACAGAGAAGCCATTCGTCATACAAGCAGATGCCAGCGATGTGGCAATAGGAGTGGTCCTGCTTCAGAAAAATGAGCAAGACCAATTACAACCATGTGCTTAAACATCCAAAAAAATTGAATGAAATTGAGCAAAGGTAGGCCATTTGGAAGAAAGAAGCTTATGCAGTTTGGTGGGCACTTTTAATCTGGAGGCATTTCCTAAAGGGGAGTAAATTTCCTTTTGAAGTCTGGATGGATCATAAAAATTTAGAAGCCTTAAAGACCACAAGGAAAATCTCCCCAAAACAAGTACGATGGGCTCAGTACTTTAAAGGGTTAGAATTTACCCTCAAATATCTCCTGGGAGGGGGGATTTTCTGGCAGATGCACTATCCAGAAAACCGCAATACAATAGTACGAAACCAGATATAATCAAACCCATGATACAAAACAATCAACTAACCACAATAGTAATCACCAGATCTCAGGCAAAACAGGAAACATTGACAGACAATGACACCACCCAAATGTTTAAACAAGCTTAGCCACCAATGAATGGTTTTTGAACCACAAATCCAGCTGCCTGATGAAAGTTAACTTAGCTTGGGTGGGTGGGTAGTTGTATGTTCCAGCTAGCCAAAGACTGTGCTTAATGGCAAGGTGCCATGACTCCAAATTAGCTGGACACTTTGGTTTTGTGCAAACTTTACACCTAATTAAAAGACAATTTTGGTGGCCATCACTAAAAAAGAACATAGAGAGCTATGTAGTTAGCTGCCCTATTTGTGCGGCAGCTAAAAGACTTCAAGAGAAAATCCCAGGACTCTTACAGAAGGTAGTTGAACCTTCAACACCCTGGAAAGAGTCTGCCATGGACTTTATTGTAGAACTACCAGAAAGTGCGGGGAATACAGTCATTTGGGTCATAACAGACCTGTTTTCAAAACAGGCACATTTTATACCTTGCCAAATGATCCCAACTGCCAAAAGTCTAGCCAAGTTATTCCTGATACACATTTATCATCTTTATGGAGCCTCACAGTGGGATCCAATTCACTTCAAAATTTTGGGGGGCATTTTTAACTTTACTTGGCACCACCAAGGGTTGAGCTTGTCGAACCATGCCCAAACTAACGGTCAAACTGAAAAACTTAACTCGGTCCTAGAACAATAGCTAAGATGTTTTATTAATTTTTAACAGGATAACTGGACTGAACTTCTACCTTTTGTGGAAGTTGCATTCAATAACACTGTACACTCAAGCACTGGTTTCACCCCTTTTAGAGTAGCAACAGGCCAGGATTTCAGCCCCATGCCTGAACTACCCACAGAAGAACCCACTATCCCCTCACTTAAGGAGTAGATAGACACTTTACAAAACACATGGCCAGCAGTTAGATTAACTTTAGAGGAAGCTAGAGCGGCTTTTAAAATTCAAGCTGACAAGATAAGAGTGGAACTCATATTGGAGATAGGGTATACTTATCCACAAAATTCCTGAAGTCATTGCAGCTATCAAAAAATTTTCATTGCACCTTTCCCTATCACTAGGTCATCAATCCAGTAACAGTAGAACTACTCCTTCCAAAGACACTCAGGAGATGCAGTTGGAACCACAGATGGGTGTGAGATCAGCCTCAACCTACAAGTGGAGGAGACTAGTGCAGACACCAATCGAGCACTCCGAATATTGGGGACTCCCGCCGCCTTCACACAGTCAGTCACTGGCTGGCCTTTTAGATAAATTTGGACAGCTAACTGTAAGTGGGCTGACCCCTTGCTTTGGTGCCAAGTTTCCCAGATAGACTTTGGCATGACCAACATTCACCTTCCCAGGTTGAGACCCCATAGCCTGGAGTGGAGATTCTGGCTCCTTTCACACAGTAAAAAGTGGGTCAGCGTACAACCTCACTGTGGGAATGAGACCAACAGCAAGCCCCCATTACCCAATGGGACACAGAGCCCAACAACAGGGCTGGGGGGCCACCTAGCCAGACAGTGACCAGCCCACAGCAAAAGTTTTGGGGAGTTTCGAATCCCAGCTAGCCACCATCAAGTGGATTGCCATCAGCAAGTCAAATCCCACCAGGGTAGGCTTTCTATCCAGATCAAGGATGGGTGCAGTGTTAATGGACCCCAGCCCCTCTTCCACAGGTGGCAATGATGCAGGCATCTGGGCTACTTCATCTCCAAGCCGCAATTCCCCAACAGGCCTCTGCCCTGCAGCTGCCACTGGGGTTAGCTTCACAAGGGGGGGGGGTGCAACCCCAACCAGCAGTCCAACAGCCCGCACAAGTTCAGGTGCCATCCCCACAAGTTCCTCTGCCTCCCCGATTTCAGGTGACATTTGATGGGACCCCTAAAAACCTATCCTACTTCTTAAATCGGATGTCAGCCATAACTGAAGGGATGAATGAGGGGAAGGCATCTGAATGGGTAGCAGAACTCCATGATGAAGCGGCCCCTGAATTAGAAGACGCAGACAGATTTGTTCAACTGATGCAAACAGGACAAACCGACCACGGTGATGGAAATAGTGCTACCAACTGACCCTTGGTTTACAGCAAACAAAGACGTCTTAATAGATGGGAGAAGAACTAGCCTCGAAAGGATCTAAAATATACATGTCGACCACCTTGAGATTGGAGATACTATAATGAAGTCACGATGCAAAGCTAGGAGGACACTTTGGATTCTTAAAGACCCTCCACCTTGGAAGCCTCCTGGGTTACTGCAACAAGTAGCCAGAACCAGCTGACCATGGGAATAGATAGCAATGGATTTCATTATAGAACTCCAAGACAGCAGTGGAAATAAAGTGATTTGGACAGTCATCAACTTATTTTCCAAGCAAGCCCATTTCATCGCTTGCTCAGGATTACCTTCAACGAAGAAATTAGTGAGAATGTTTGTCAAACACATCTACCAGCTATACAGAGTACCCAGAAGAATCATCTCTGACTGTGGAGTCCAATTCACTGCAAAGTTCTGGAGAGAGTTCCTAAAGGCCATTGGATTCACACAAGGACTTAGTTTGACTTTCCATCCAAGTACAAATGGAGCAGCAGAATCTGTGAATGCATGTGTGACCAGCAGGACAATTGGTGGGACTTATTACCATTCACAGAAGTGGCATATAACAACACTAAAGCACTGGATTAACTCCTTTTCAAGTTACTAGTGGCATGGAATTTGTACCCATGTCAGAACTGCGCCAAGAACCTCCCTCCTCAATGTCCTTGACTAAATGGATGAATACTTTAAAAAGGGGATGGGAGGATACAAAAAAAGCTCTGGCAACCACAGCAGAAGAATACAAAAAACAAGCCATCAAACATCACTCACTCCAACCCCCATTTCGTGTGGGGGATAAAATCTTTCTTTCCACAAATATATAAGATTGAAGATGCCTAGCAAAAAATTAGGACCAAAGTTTTTAGGTCCTTTTCCAATAGTAAAAATAATTAATCCAGTAACAGTTCATCCCACTCTACCTAGAATTCTAGGGAAAATACACCCAGTTTTCTATTGTAGCCTACTGTAACCAGCAGTTAAGACCACAGACTCAACCACCTTCTCCTCCTATAGTAATACAAGGAGAAACATTACAAAGTTAAGAAAATATTAGATTCTAGATTATATAGAGATTGTTTACAATATTTAGGCTAATCACTGACCTGATACTGCTGTGAAGGAAGAACAATCTTGAAGATTGAACCTCAAGCTTTGTATGCATTGTGTCTAACTCATTCTTGCACTGTTTGATGCTATGCTTATGATTACTTTAGTTAAAAGTTAGTTGATAGTGGAATTTATAATTCCAGGCGGGGAGTGTACTGTTTAAGTTAGTTTAGGAATTAATTACTGTTTCTTTGAGGGACTGCCTCTAGGGTAATACAGTCTTGCCTTCTGAGAAATGTAGTTTTATGTCACATGGTCACACCTGTGTTTCTGATTGGCCACTGCGGGCTTACTGTGTATGTGCAGCTCAAAGCCTGGTCAACTCCAGCCAATGTAGAAACAGCATGCTTTTCTCACCATGGGAGTAATTTTATCATTTTTTTCATGATATCACATAAATGGGACAGATTAAGTTTAATTCAGAAGAATCTCTTCATGACTATGTTACTGATTTGAGAATGCCTGATAATAAATCTGGTTTGCTTGAAGCTTTGTGTAAAGTTTATCTGTCTGAGAAGAGCGATCGTACGCTTGGACCAGAACAATTTCTGTGCTTTAATTTTTAAATATTGGTATAATTAACAAAAACATTTATTATTTTTGCTGATTATACCTTTAAAATCTGATATCAAAATAACTAAAGTAATAACTTACCACTAATCATTTTTTAAACATTTTTCATACTGTCCTCTGTGTAACAATCTCTCTCTCTGTGTCTCTTTCTCGGTTCTGAATACGAGACAAATTAAACAGATACTTATAACAGAGAACTCTTGAAGGTCTTCATTTGTTACTGAGATTCTGACAGCTTCAGTTTGACTTTATTGAACAATTAGAATTTTAGAATTTAGAATTTATTTGTTATTTATAGGCCGCCCTTTTCCCTGAGGGGACTCAGGGCGGCTTACAGTTCATGGGAAGGGGGGTGCAAGATAAAACATAAGACAGTGCGTAAATAAAAAAATAAAAAAATAAAACACAACATTCATTCAGCATTTGGGTGGGGCGGATTATTGATATATTGATTCATGAGCCCTTTGTATGATGAACAGCAATTGGAAGCCAAATAATGAAAAAGTGTACTATAAGGTTCCTGGCCCTATATAACCTTATGCTAAAATTAATATATTACATGCCCTATTCTGAAATTGTGCTAAAATTGCAATAGGTTCTGTTAGCAGGTTACTAATATTGATTATGTTCCAAGTAATTTGTCTAGAGCTAAGACAGTGTGTCTTAGGAACACAAAAAGGAAGCTATCCTTTTTGGTTAACCTTTTTGTTGTTGCGTGCCAAAAGCATATGTGAATTCATAATGCAATGCATGCATGACACACACCCATGCCTCCTGCCCCTCTGCACATGCATGACATGACCCCACTGTATGTGCCCCACCCCTGCTCATGCAGCGTGACCCCTGCGGTCCCCCCACCCATGTATGCATGCATGACCCCTGTGCTCCCCCTGCACATGTGCACGTGACACTCCTCCCTGCATGTGCCCCACCACCACACATGCACATGCGGCCCAAGTGCATGCGTGAATTACTCCCCGCGTGTCTCCCACATGTGCGGCAGAGACCCGAAAACCAGCTGGCTGGAGGGGGGCATGCATGCATACATGGTGGAGCTGAGCTGGGGCAACAGCTTGCATGCCTGCAGCGAGGGCTCTGCATGCCACCTGCGGCAAAAGTGCCATAGCTCTGCCATCATGGAGCTAAGAGAATAAAAAGTCTGGTGCTTTCACCATTTCTGATTAGTTACAGATCTAATTCATACTTGCAGAGAAATAACAAACAAAGCCATGAATAGGTATGATTTTATGTTTTTAAAAATCAAATTTAGATTTGGGTTATTTCCCTACATTGAATGTTGCCTACTTCTCTGAAAATAACAGTGGCTATACAATATAATATACCCTGAAATAAAACCAGCTCAATCCTTTAAAACCAAAAACTAAGAGCTCTTTTATATTTTAATGTTTGAATGTCACATCCATTTCTGTATGCCCTTATATTGGCACCAAAGCAGCTGAAAGAAAAACTATCATACAGACATACTGGGAGGTGGCCATTGTTATATTAGTGATGGATATAAATTAAAGCAACCACAGCAGTGATGAATATATAAAAAAGCTTTGAAATTAATATGGTTTTAATATGATAATGTCTGTATAATTAGACATTGACATGTTTGAGGCTTTTTCTTGTGATAAAGCAGAAATAAATGTTTTAAAGTTTTTGCCATCTGATTGTTCGGGTTAATTAACAGGCATGAGACAGCTGCTTTAATATTGCTACTGACTCACATACTGAGTACAAATGTAATGTTCATTAAAATATGTCACAACTGAAGACCAGAAATGGTGACCATCTGTCAGCATAACTTTAAGCATATGTTGCTTTCATTAATTTGACTTCATGCTATGACATGAGAAAAATTTGATAACATAAAATGTGCATTTATCCATATAAATTCTCAAAGTTTTACATGAGCACAAGCCCCATAAAGCTAAACATCAGCCGGCAGTTTGTCTCTGGGTTACTCAAGTGAGTTTTTAGCAAAGAAAGAGAGACCAGATGGTCTGAACTTAAAAATATATTCCCTGAAGTATATATGTTTAGATACTACATGCCAACACTTTTACATTTATTTGTAACAAAATTGTCAAAGTGTTTTGAAGGTCTGGAACCATATCGAATTTGTTTATAATGTAGCAAAAATGTTTTGCTGGTAGCAATGTTTTATCACAAAAATAGTAAAAAAAAACAAAAAACAGAATAAGCCTAGCACAAAAATGAGGCATAGGAATGCTTATGATAGTGTAGAAATTTGAAGGGGACAGCTAAGTTTGCTTTGCTTTGCTTTGCTTATCTAGCATAATAAGGCAGTTATACTTGTTGCTAATTACATAAACAGTATGTCTGGAAAGTGGGGTGAAGGAGTTATTTTAGAAATAGAAAGTAGCAAAGATGACAACGATGATGATGATGATGATTTATTAAATTCACGTATAAAATGACTTTCAAGAATTCTGGGTAGCCATTTGATAAACAATCTATTCAGAAGAGCCATGGTAGCACAGTATTTAGAATGCAGTATTACAGGCTTATTCTGCTGACAGCCAACTGACAGCAGTTTGGAAGTTTGAGTCACACTGGCTCAGTGTTGGCTCAGCCTTTCATCCTTCTGAGATCAGTAAAACAGATTCAAACAAATTAACAGATTTGACCTTATATGTCATCTAGTCCAACCCCACCCCACCCACTCAAGCCAGAGACCCTACACCATTTCTGACAAATAGCAGTCCAATCTCTTCTTGAAAGTCTCAAGTGATGAAGCTCCCACAACTTCCGAGGGCAAGCTGTTCCATTGGTTGATTGTTTTCACTGTCAGAAAATTTCTCTTTATTTCAGTTGCTTTGGAAAATAGCTTGACCTCCTTCTCTTTGTGCCAGCCCCTCAAATATTGGAACACTGCTATCATGTCTCCGTTGGTCCTTCTCTTCACTAGCTAACCCAGATTTATAGGGGCAATATGCTGACTTTGTAAACTAATCAGAGAGGGCTGTAAAGCACTGTGAAGCCACATATAAAAATCTAAGTGCTAGTGCTATTACTATTGCTATTCAGTTATTTATCTATAACGTCAAATACAGCAAAAGCAGCAAAGATATGTTATTTTATATCCAGTTACAGGCCATAACTAACATCAAACAAGTGTCAAACTAACATCATCAGGGTGTCATCACATGACATATCACATGACTTTTATCCCCTTTGCTAAATCGGGTATGGGCATGGCCAGCACATTACGCATCCGACCCGCAGACTGTGAGATTGACAGCCCTGAACTTAACTAACAAAAGCATATGGAAATTTGTTGCTTTGGAAAGAATGCCAAGTTAACCTGTACCATTACTTCTGATAGATTAATATGTTTTCTTTGCCATGTTACTTTTATAGATCTTGAAAGGAGAATTGGAAATCAAGGGACAATCAATGGATAAACTGAATTCCCTCAGCCAGGATCTCCTCTCAGCAGTAAAAAGTAAAGGATTATCACAAAAACTGGAAGGGTGGCTACAAAACATTAGTCGCCGCTGGGATAGTTTGGCACAGAAGCTGGACGACAGTTCTAAGCAGGTTTGTCAAATTGTTAGCCTGATAGCCTCATTATTGAATCATTTTTACCATGATGTTTGTTCTTACATAAATTAATGCTTTATTTCCATCTTGTGCACTATTTATCCCAATCCATTTTCATATTCACACAAAGTATTTTCTGTTTTTGTGTGATATTCTTAGCCCTAAATCAAATCAGGATTTAAACTTTGAATTCTTACATTTGACAATTACTTAATAAAGAGCCAAACTTTGGTCTGCATATTCCTACCCAAATTAAAATCATAGTTTGTGCCTGTGAAAAACATTCCAAATTCAGAAATTCAAATTTCTATCAGATTTATCTTTCTTCTCCTTAGAGAAAAGATGCATAAAGATGAAAACTTACTAAGCATCCAAGTTCAAACATACTGGAAACTCTCAGTGCAGAATAGAAAATACTGAAACAGTGGCAGAACTTAAAGCTATGGAAGGCAGGGAATTTAGAACAAACAGCTGGGCTTGGAAAGAGCTTTGGAATAAGGACATGTATGGCAATATCTATATACTAATAACACTCCTGATGCTATTTAAAGGTTCTTTGTCTATTTGTAAAATTCAGTTGGGATAAGTGGTGTATCACAGCATATAAAATTTGGATTAAGTTACTTCAGATTTGCTAACTTAAAAGAATTCATTCAAAATTCTGGGCTCATTGTTCCCATGGAATTGAAATTTCAAGGGTCTTCATATCAGTTGTATTTACAAAGTTGTAATCACTACAGTGTTGCCAAGGTTAGCTATGATCATGTGATCATGATTTCTGATACTTTCTGCCATAAGCAAAATCAGTGGGCAATCCAGAAGGAAGTTAGAAGTCGCTCCTGTTCTGATGCATTTTTCCTGCCCATGGTCATTCTATTTCTTTATTTAGGGAAGTAATATGACTCAACAAGTCATGGATTATTAGAAAAGTCAAATCACACATCACAGAATGTTCCCTGTGGACTATAGTTGCCTTCTATATATGTGGGTCTTGTATTATACTTTCTATTTTATTTAGTTTTGGTCTGGTTGAATGTTATATCTGTAGCTGTCAGAGGTATTGCTGCAGGACATAAATGATTACAAATAGAAGTGATGTTTTACTATTGGCTGAAAGATATAACAACTACATTTTTTCAGTTTGTATAAATGCTTTGATAGTTAGAACAAGGAGTTTTCAAAAGTCTAAATTTTTATCAAACAGCTAATTGTAACTTGGAGAACACTGCAGATAGCTACAATCTGCAAAGACAAAGTCAGGAAAGCAAAGGCTCAGAATGTACAAAGATGAAGGAGGAGCCAATGTCGCGATGAGATGGTTGTGTGGTCTCAATGCTCTGAGACCACAGCCAACACTTTTGCCACTGGGTTGTCCCAAAGAAATGGTGAAGAGGAAGAATACGTCTTCCTGTTAAACTTAGTGAAATTTAGTGATAATATATATGGTTAAAGAAATAATTGATAATGATAATAATGTATACAATGTGTAGTGTTATGATAAGTAATAATTGGATATGAATATTGAATGGTACCCATGAAAGGAAGATTATAAATCCTTTTGGATTATATACAAAGGTTAATAAAAATGATCTAAGTTAGATAAAGTTAAGTTTTTATTATTAGGGGGAAAATGTTATGATACAGGATGTAGTCAAATAAAGGAGGGATAATGATGACAACCTATATATTTATATATGTATGAGTATAATATAAGGAATCTAGATGAAAATTGCCAACAGTGATTTGGAAAGGAGGATTAGAAAAGTTTGTTATTAAATATTATGGATGTTTAGCAAGAACAGGACATAAGGATTCAGTGTTATTGAAGGATTTTAGAAATATTAAATGAAATGCCAGTATGTGGTTATGTATTAAATCTTGGTATATTTTATGATGAAGGACATTTTAATAATTATAGTAAAAAAAAATGGAGGTATAAAGGTAACATGTATAAATGTTTGATTTAAAATACTTGAGTTAATATGAATTATGCTTGATGACTGTGGAAGAGATGCATGAAAACCTTTTGTAACTAACTGATATACTTTCTACAGTATGTAAAGAAGAAATATTTTATGTGTTGTGGTTGTTTTGAAAATAAAAATAAATTCTATTTTAAAAAAAGAATGTACAAAGACTTGCAACAAAAGTCAAAGATAATAATAAAAGTTTCTTCGAACATATAAACAACAAGAAAAAAAATCAAGGAAACAGTAGATCCACTAAAGAGAGAAGACTGCAAAGAAGTAACAGGCAACAGAGAGAAAGCAGAGCTGCTTAATTCATTCTTTGCATCGGTTTTCATGCAAAAAGAAACTATAGCCCAATCTACCAGAAACATAACTGTAACTAGCAGTTATATATAATATAATATAATGTGTAAACATGCCTGTTCTGAGAAGTAATTGATATAGAAATCATGACTACTACCAAGATAAATTGGTACTTAAAAGCCATGGAAGATTTTCTTGTTAATAATAAGTTTATACTTGAAATACTTTAGGCTTACAATAAAACTGTCTCACTTACATTTTGAGGATTCTTCCCTGAAAGTTACAACTCAGTAATTTCACAGAGTATGATACTGCCATAAGTATGAAAATTGCCAAATATAGCCTTATGTTACCCTATATTGTTAATACTAACATTTCAATATAAAGATGAAAATGTTACTGAGTTCATTCTTTGAACTAATTAAATTTTTTCTACAATTGATGCATTATGATTTTAGGCTTGCTAGGATAGAAATGATTACTAGAGCATATAAACTTCTGTATATGTTTCAACCCTGAAGCTGACCTGACAGAAGCCATTTTGAAGCTTCAGGGTTGCCACATTGGAGTTGTGGGATAGGGAGGGGAGAATAGAAATAGCTGGGGTTTTGTAGCAAAAACAAAATACTTTCTCCTGGGAACCAAAGACATTCCCACAGGTGACCGGTCACCTGTGAGGAGTGACGTTACCAGGCAATCAGATGGCACATTGATTCGACCATATGACTGATTGGGAAAGGGGAAAAACTTTTAATTAAGTGAAAACTGCGGAAACATTCAGAGTCGGTTTTCACCAGAGTGTGCCAATATATGTCAAATAAAATTATTCTTTGAGGAATCTGCCTGCCTTGGAGTCCTATTTGCTATGGGCATATTACTTGGAATCCTGACAATATGAATAGAAGGGTTTTGGTGCTAAGCAGACAGATGAATGAATAGATAGATCATGATGACAAACCTTTTTTTCCTTGGGTGCTGAAAGCATGTGTGTGTGTGTGTGTTCCCCACATTCCCACATCCATAATGCAATGCCCCTCCCACGCATCCCACCCCCTGCACATCCGTGCCTACATGCATGCGTGCATGCCCCCCTGCTTGCCCCGCAGATGCGTGTGAAACATACTCCCCTTTTGGCCTCCCATCTCAAAACAGTGCTGAGAGGAGGGAAAGTCTCCCTTTTCCCACTCTCAGGTCTGTTTTGCAAAGGGAGAAGCACTGAGAAGGTGAAGAAGCCTTCCTTCGCAAAACAGCACTGAGAGTGGGAAAAGGGGGGCTTGTTTCCTTTCTCAGTGCTGTGTTTAGAAGCCTCTCTTTGCAAAAACAGCGCTGAGAAAGGCAAAATCCTCTCTTCTGAAAACAGTGCTGAGAAGGGGAAAAGGGGGGCTTTTTTCCTCTCTCAGCTCTGTTTTGAGAAACTTCCCTTCGCAAAACAGCACTGAGAGGAGGAATCTCTGGAGATCTGGAAGGGCATGGGCTGCAGAAAGTGAGAAGAAAGGTATGCACATGCAAATCCTGCCTGCAGGGTAAATCCAAAAATCAGCTGGCCGGTTGGAGGTGTGCATGCTGGGCAACGGCTCACATGCCCACAGAGAGGGCTCCGCTTGCCACCTGTGGCACGCATGCCATTGGTTCACCATCACAGAGATAGATGATTGATGGAACCTGCTCTGAGAATTATGAAAGCTGTAGAAAAAATCCTTTCATGTCCTGCCTTATTGAGGGAAAATACCTGCCTTTTGTTGTTTTTGCTGTTTTTTTTTACTAGAAGACAAAGAAATAATTGTTCTAAGATGGAGGAAATAATTTTAAAATGGCATCAGGAATACATCTTTTTCCATTTAGTTCTCTAAATAATAACTTCAGTAATAAACATGTAAACAGAAAATAAAATGAAATGCTTGTGAAGATTTAATACATTTAAAAAAAGCTCAGGTATTTTTTAATTGCCTTCATGAGAGGTGAAGTAGCTATATTAAAAGGGGGCAGGAATATCCAAATATGTATATTGTGTAATTTACCTTATACAATTAAACCTTTTTTGCTTTTGCTTTACTTGGTACAAAATGTGCTACAAATACATTCTGTTTGAGTTTGCTTCTCATTTTAATATTGATTTTTTTTTCATGTCTTATTCACCTTGCATGAGTCAGATAAAACAATTTGGTTGCAGTACAATACAGTGTTGTTTTGTTCTGAAGGTCATGATCAAGAAAGAACAATTTATCTTCATTTTCTGTTACCACTCTAAACATCTTAATTAAAGCCTTTCAGTTAATGTGTGATCTCTACTTCAATACTTCTCACAGATTTCACAAGCTGTTGCTGCCACGCAAACATCACTAACACAAACTACAGTAATGGAAACTGTGACTATGGTAACCACCAGAGAGCAGATCCTGGTTAAACATGGTAAAGAGGAGCTCCCACAAGTGCCACCTCCCAAGAAGAGGCAAATTGTTGTGGATTCAGAAATTAGGAAAAGGTAAGAACTCAATAAATGAATACACATTTGTCAAAAAAAAATTGAAACCATCAATACTTAATACCTATGTTTATTTTTTTTATTAGGTAGATTTGTTTTGTTCTATGGGTACTTTTATAGTAGGGATGGGCAGCTTTTGTAATTAATAAATGGAAGTTTTGTTTTCTGCATACAGAAACTTTATCTGAAAGGTTTTGAAGCAAATATAAATTTTGTATCAGATTGTTATTTACTATACTATATATACTTTTACTTTTTATTATTTAGATAACTACTGCAGGCATCAAAAACTGCAGAATCAATAAATTGCCACAGAATTCCCCCTTAACAAAACAAAAGCAAAAATGATTGCAGAGATAAAGAGTACTTCAAAAAGAACAACATACATTATTTATATATTATATATTTATCCTTTTTTTCAGAGTTCTAATTGCATTTCATTTTGTTCCAACAATCCTGTGGTGAAGGTTGAGTTCAGAGAGAGCCATATATCTCTCAGTGAGCACTTTGAAAACATCTGAATACTAACAAGTCTGAAAAATAACTTCATACCCACCTCCCACAAATTGACTTGTTGCACAGGCATTAAGCCAACCTCAGCTCAGAAAGTTAAGTAAAGTTGGATCTGCTGACATGAAAAACCATCACAAAATCTTAGGGCTGTAGGCTAGACTAGGAAATTGGGGGGAAAATTGCAGAGGGGAACATGCTAATTATTTTTTATTTCCAAGCTTTAATATTTTGCTGTTCTTTCAGAAAAATATATCCTTCTATATTATCACTAACATATATTCCAGTAATAATAATTTTTATGTGTGATTTTTGCCATATGTTGTAAAAATGTAATAATATTTTAAAGCATGAAATCATGAAACAAAAATTAACATGAGTGAGACTTCCAGGGTGATATCACATTGGTGCAGCTACAGGAGAATGAGACTCCATTCTCCCTATCTGAATTTTCATGTCTGGAGGCTGGCAATGGCAAGCTGGGCCTTGGAAAGGACAGTGATAGAGAGAGGAAAATCCAAGGGCGACGGGGAGAAGAGCAATCAAAGGGTAGAATCCCTGAAATCTGGCATGGAAGAAACCAGCTGTCATAGCTTGGTCCAGAGACGTGACAACCTGATAATGGTGGAGGAAGCAAACAGTGAGAAATGGCAAGAAGTATTGGCAGACAGTGCTAAAACAAGATATTTCTCTAAGTTGGTGGAATTTATGATAGAGCAATTAAGTGTGTCTCCAAAGCGGGAAGAGCACCGCCTTACCAGTGGGAGCAGAAGGAAGAAGATGAAACCAGCACAGAATCAGTGGAGAGTGAAAGTGATTGTAGTTGCTGAGTTGAGAATTTCTACTGATTTCTGAGACTGGATCTGCAGTAATATAGATTGAATGTTTTGTGTAGGTGGTGAACAGATTGGAAAAGAAGGAAAGAACAGTCTCTTTTTGCAATAGAAGAGACAGAGGTGGAAGAAAACAAAGAGAAAGGACAGTGAATGCAATTTGAGGGCAGCTGTAATTTTGAACATGGAGAAGGGAACAGGTTGATGAAGGACTTTGGATTGGACTCATTTACAACCAGCTTTGTACACTTCACATATCTTTACATTATTTATGTTATTTAAATATTGTTATATGTAGCATGGTGATCTAAGAATTTAATACTTTATAAGCTATAAATTTTATATTCTACATACATTTAATATAGATTCAAACATATTTAAAACAAGATTTTATTACTGCATATTAGAAAATCTATTTAGCTTTAAAACAGGAATTGTTGATTAATAGTAACCTCTAATTAATTAATTGATTGTGCATACCAATTTATGTATTTATGAATTTATATAGATCTACTATATAGTAATAGATTATATATATATATATATATATATATATATATATATATATATATATATATATATATATATATATATATACACACACACACAGACAGACAGACATACATACATACATACATACATACATACATACATACATACATACATACATACATACATACATATATATATATATATATATATATATATATATATATATATATATGTTATATTTATGCTGATAAATAAATAAAGGGAGACTAGTATAGATCTATTTCAAGCTATTTAGCTCTCATCAGCTAGCCATACCCATGCTGGGAATCGAACCTGTGCTCTATTGCCTCTCAGGCAGATGTGTTAACCATTGAGCTACAGAGCTTGACTCCTTATCAGCCAGCCAGGGTGAGAGGTATATATTTAAAGTCACAACCCCTGGTATGCCCAAATATGGGAGGAAGGTCACACTTCCACTCTCTGTCTTCGGCTCGTCACAAGAGACCATCCAGACAGAAACCCAATATTTTTTACTGTTGCCTTTTTGTTACATTTGTTATATTTATGCTGATAAATAAATAAAGGGAGACTAGTATAGATCTATTTCAAGCTATTTAGCTCTCATCAGCTAGCCATACCCATGCTGGGAATCGAACCTGTGCTCTATTGCCTCTCAGGCAGATGTGTTAACCATTGAGCTACAGAGCTTGACTCCTTATTTTATATATATATATATATATATATATATATATATATATATATATATATATATATATATATATATATATATATATATATATATATATATATAATATCTTTTTTCTCTCTCTCTCCCTTTAATAAGGGAGTTAAGTTAGAACAATTTATAATAACTACAAATATAATAATTTATAACTGTGATTTACATATATAGCTGTCTATATAACTTTCTATAGATAATTTATATTAGTGGTTGGATTTAATCAGTAACTTATATTATATTACTATTGTTAATTATCAGATTAAAAAAAGAGGGATAGGAGATGGGACAGTGATTAGAGAAAGACCTAGAGTGAAAGATTGAAACTTATGGTACTGTGGAATAATTTTTTTCCAAAGCTAAAGATGTCAAACACATCCACAGTTATCAAAACTGTAAAGAAAACACTGCCAATGATAGCCTTTCCAGCAGGACAGAAGTTAACAACAGACATGCCAAGCAGTGAAAAACCAGGATCTGCACTGACCCTACAAAGCCCACAAGCCTCATTAAACATGATCCAGGAATTTATGATAAAAACACAAGAATTAATAACCAACAACCATGAGGAAATGAAAGGTGATCTAGGGGAGGTGAAAGAAGATATAAAGAAGTTGGATGACAGAATGGGGAAGATACAGGAAACAATAGCCAAAAATAAGCAGAAAATAAACCTGGTAGAAGCAAAGACAGAACAACTGAAAAGAAATTGGAAGCAATGGAAGACAGACAGCAGTCAACAGAGAACTGGAGGTGGCATTAGTCCATTTAGAATTGGAAAGTTCCTCTTTCTATTTAAGATTTCAAAACAGCAGAGACAAAACATGAGGACCTACCAAAACTCATGATGGAACTATTGGCTGACTCACTGGAAATGGATAATGGTGCATACCAATTATGCATGAAGACACAGGTTACCCAGTGAAATACATATACGATTTGCAAAAAAAGCTGTCAGAGATGAAATCTACAAAAGAACAAGGGATGAACAGCTGACCCATAAAGGAAAAGAACTCATAACCCTCAAACAGATACCAAAGAGAATCAGAGAGCAAAGAATGAATTACCAATTTCTCTGATAAAATATAAAATAATGTTCCATTGGTTGATATATGAAGGCATGCTAATATCCTGGCAAGACAAGAAAATAAGAATTGGCATCATAGATAAAGTCCAGGAATTCTATGAACATTACATAGAGGAAAAATTGGACAGCAGAGAGGAGTTGGAAACCAAAAGCCAAGAGGAGCAACAGATGGAGGAAAAAGGATTAGACCAAGAAGTGAGAGAGAAGATTGATACAGAAATTCAGGAAAGAGAAGGAGTGAGGACAAGAAACCAAAGGGAAACAAAACCAAGGAGACGAACAAGGGCGACAAACAAGTAATAGAATGGAGGAAGAAGTGAAATTAATATCGGTAAATATAAATGGATTGAATTCACCTATAAAAAGAAGACAAATAATGTCTAAACTCCAAAAACAAAACATGAACATCACATGTCTACATTTATTAAAAAAGGAAAGGGTAGTATCCTCAAATCTCCAAAGTTAGGGAAATTACATCTGGCCTTGGCCAAAACAAAGAAAAGGGGAATTGCAGTATACATAAAGGAATAGCTAAAACCTAAACAAATATACGTGGACAAAGAAGGAAGAATACTATTAATTGAAATATCAATAAAACAAAAAGAGTACTAATTGCAGTTATATATGCACCAAACATGAACCAGAAAGAATATTACAGTAAATTACATAAATGGATTGCAGAATTGGAACTGGACAATGTATGTTTACTAGGGGACTTTAATGTGGTGGTAAACCCAAAGACTATAAAACAGATTTTAAAAAATTATGAAAGGAGAGCACTATCAAATACATTTTTTGAACTGGCCTGAGAATTAAATCTGAAAGATGTTTGGAGAGAAATCAATCCACAGAAGAGTCAATACACATTATTTTCAGACCCCCATAATTCATGGTCCAGGATCGACATGGTGTGGATGGACCTGGAAATGGAGAAGGGTGTAGAGGAAGTAGAAACAACACCAAACATGTGGGTGGACCATAAGCCATTAACAGTCAAATGGAAAGGAGAGGCAAAAAGGAAAAAGAGATGGACCATGGATCAAAGGGTTATGAAAGAAAATAACTATGTTCAATGCATGGAAAAAGAATTACCATTTTTCCTAGAGGAAAACTGGGATGAAAAGACAACCATTCAAAACTTATGGGATACAACCAAAGCCTATGTGTGGGGCACTACAATAGCATACACAATGCAAAGAAACAAAGATAAAAAAGAAACAATATACAGACTCCAGGAGAAACTGGGGAAATTAGAATATAAAATGCAAAAAGACCCTCAAATCCAGGAAGTTAAAGAAGAAAAAGAAAGAATTAAACATAGATTACATTTAATTACACAAGAAGTAGTGGCCCAGAAAATTAGATCAAGTAGACAAAATTATTTCGAAAATGCCAGCAAACCGGGGACCTGGCTGGCCTATAAACTAAAAAGAAAAAAGAAAAAAGAAATTAATACAGCAATTAGAGGATGAAGAAGGGGTGATACACCACCAGAAGGAAAGAAAAAAAGTATAGCAGTAAGATACTTTCAAGTTCTATACAGCTGAGAGAAAATAGGATATTAAAAGATACTTCAGAAGAGGAACCTTCTAACCTTACAAGAAGCAACAAAGGAAACACTAAATGAGAGAATAATGAGGCTAGAATTTAAAAAGGCAATCCAAAAATGAAAAAAATAAAACCCTGGGTCTGGACAGAATTCCAGCAGAATTTTATAAAGAACTATAAAAATCATTAGAGAACATATTATTTGAAATGTACAATGAAGTACTAGAACGAGCTAAGATACCAAAATCTTGGATGGAGGCCCTAATAACATTAATCCCCAAGGACAACACTGAGAAACAAAAGATTCAAAATTATAGGCCAATCTTGCTGCTAAAATGCTGATTATAAAATATTTATGACAATAATGGCAGAAAGAATGAAAAAATATACTAAACGAAATCATACATCCAGAACAAAATGGATTTCTACCCAATGGACCCCCCCCCCAAAAAAAAACAATATATGGACGATAATGAACATATTAGAATACTATGAGATACATTCAGAAAAAAAGCAGCATTGATATTTATTGATGCACAAAAAGTGTTTGATAACCTGAATTGGAATTTTCTTATAAATCAATTAGCAGTAATGGACTTCAGAGAGAAATTTATTGGGATGATCAGAGCAATATAGTCTAGTCAGATGGCAAAAATTACACTAAACGGAGAAGCAACAGAAGGTTTCAGCATAATCAAAGGGGTAAGACAGGGATTCCCTCTATCCCCCCCTGTTATTTATCCTCTCAATAGAGATGTTGATATTGCAAATTAGACAGAACCAGGAGATAAAGCAATTGAAAATTAGAACATAAAAATACAAAGTGCAGGCCTTTGCAGAAGATCTAGCATTCATCATAGAGGAACCCCTAGAAACTTGACCAATACTATTACAAGACATAAACAATTCGGTAAAGTGTCAGGGCTTAAAATAAATAAAGAGAAAACCAAAATATTAACTAAGAATCTAACCAAAAGACAAAACGAAGAACTGGAGGAGAAATTGGGAATTTTGAGAGTCAAGAAAATTAAATACTTGGGAATATGGTTTTCAGTAAAATGTATTATGATAAAAGAAGACAAATACAATAAATTGCTAACACAAATACAAAAAGATCTGGACAATTGGACTAAACTACAGATATCACTAATTGGGAGAATCTCAACAATTAAAATGAATGTATTACCCAAACTACTTTATCTTTTCCAAACAATAGAGAAATTTTTTTTTGAACTAAATAAAATGGTATCCAAATTTATCTGGTCAGGGAAAAAACTGCATATTAAATACAAACTTCTACAAGATAGTAGAATCAAAGGTGGTTTTGGGCCCCCCAGATTGGG
This sequence comes from Thamnophis sirtalis, assembly GCF_051295495.1. Classification (NCBI taxonomy): domain Eukaryota; kingdom Metazoa; phylum Chordata; class Lepidosauria; order Squamata; family Natricidae; genus Thamnophis; species Thamnophis sirtalis. The sequence continues at coordinate 64,305,940 of NW_028261388.1, forward strand.
AACTTTATTATCAGGCAGCAGTCCTGACATGGCTCAACTAAAAAATAAAAGGATTCTAAAGCTAGAAGGACATGATCTCCAATTAGACTGGCATGGCTTCCTCTGGGAGGGAAAGAATAAATCTCATTCCTACTTCCAGAGACACATAGTAAGAGATGCCCTTTTTAAGGTCTGGGGAAAAATAAAAAAGAACCATTTCATGAAAATCCTAATCTGGTTATCAATGATGAAGACAATGACATGCCCAAATACCATAGATCTCAGTAAAATGGTAAGCTATGCAGAACTCTTAGATGAAAAGGGAGAACTAAAACCAGTACAAGATCTGAAAACACAAGGAATAAATGTGGAATGGTAGCCTTATTTAAAAATTAAAACAAGATTTAAAAAAGATCGGGAACAATACAGGAATACATGAGAAACAAATGAATTAGATAAAATATTATTAAAAACGGGAGGAAAAATAATTACCAAATTGTATAATTTTCTTTTAAGATATAAAATTGGGGAAGAGACAGTAAAGGAAACAATGATTAGCTGGGCAAGAAACTTTGACCATAATATAGAGTTAGAAAAATGGGACAAACTATGAGAAAGAAATTATAAATTTACGACAGCAATAGCCTACAAAAAAAAACCCTCTATAAAATGTTTTATAGATGGCATTTTCCCCCAGTGAGATTGGTCAAAATATATCCAAATTTATCCCCCAAATGTTGGAGATGTAGCCATAAGTCTAGAACATTCTACCATATGTGGTGGACGTGCTCCATCACAAGGAAATATTGTTGTAAAATTCAGAAATGTCTGGAGGAAATTACGGAGCAAAAGTTAGAATTGATACCGAAATCATTCTTATTAGGAATATTAGACCTGAAAATGGACAAAAAACTTCAGTACATAATACTACACATACTCACTGCAGCTAGGATCACTTTGCACAAAACTGGAAACAAATTAATATACCTACAGATGAAACAATAATTAGAAAGGTATTTGAATGTGCAGAGATGGATAAAATGACCATGGAACTAAAAGAAAGAGAAGAATTGGATTTCTATAAAATATGGAATAGAATTTATAAGTGGCTAGAAAACAGAAGCCAAAACAGGAAATAGAAGTCTTTCTTTGTGTTTTTTTTTCTAAACTAGTATTGAATAAAAATTAACCAAAGTTACTAATTACTATCAAACTTAAAATATTGACCACAATGTAAATGTAATGGTAATATGAACAATTAATATTATTACAAGTATTAGTACAACTGTTATTACACTATTACAGAAGTTAAAATCGATAAGAAGGCAATGTAGAATGGTAAATTACAATACAGAAGGCTGTATAGCTATTTTATATTGTTATGTTTGCCTTATTTTTTCTTGCCCCCCCCCCCCGTTTTTAAAGGTAAAAATGTTTAATAAAAACTATTTTAAAAAATTAACAGGAGTGCAAGATGCTTTATCCTGATGTTACTCTTAATTTACTGTAGAATATTTATTAAAACATTGTCATTTTTTTAAAAAGTGCCATAAAATAAACAGGCCATTATTCATTTTTCATTCTGTCATAATTAACATCATAAAATGAAACCATAATGCACAGAAATAATCTAGGGGGGAATTAGAAGTAAAAAAGGATTTGCTTAACATGTACCAATACAAGTACATGTATTGGTAATATATCAATACAAATATAAATATATGATAGAATTGAAAGCATTCTTGAAGGTTTTCTAGTCCAGAGAAAAAAAATATACAAACGTTTATCCAATTTTTGTTCAAAACTGCCAGTGATAGAATTTCCAGGATACAGATTCTTCCACTGCTTCAAACCTCATATTTTTTCTAGGTGTCCAGTAGGTTGTAAAGAGATTGAGCACTGGAATAATTGGTTCTCTTAGCTGCACAAGCCAGCACTTTTGCCATGGATAAGAAAAGAATCTCAAAAATTGTAAAATATATGCTCAGTGAGTCCCTTATACTGAATATACTGTATATTAGTTATACTACTCCAAAATTACAATCATACTGGGGAATCAGGAAGCAATTTAGCTGTAACAGATTAGACATTGGCAACAAATGGCAGTCCAGGAAAGCCCTCACATTTGCAACCTTGAATTTCAGAATGAAGTAGTATGTAATTAGTACATTAACGTTTGATATGATTCTAAAAATCAGTGGCAATCTAAGAAATGGAAGGCTCAATAACAAACCAAAGGAAAACTATAATCCTATTTCTGGGGATATGGATTACTGGCAACTCTCTTAGAAGCTGTTTCCAAGAGTCCCCTATCAAACAACTAAGGGAACTTTGGAAACAGTTTTCATTTGGTTAAACTTCCAGGAGCAGAGGATTATTATCCCTGTACCCAAGTCTCATGTTTTTATGCTAATTCTCTGCTTTATAACATAACGTAGCATAACATCATAGCATAACACCACACATAACATAATATACATACACATTCATGCACACACATATATACAGACACATACACACACACACACACACACACACACACAAATACTTTTAATCATTTCATACCATAAATAAAATAATCTGAATACCTATACAATAACAATCATTTTTCAAAGCGTACTTATTAGAATGGCATTATACATAATCCTCACAAGATTTTTTCCCTATCTTTCTATGAGAGTCCAAGTGCATTTAAACAGGACTGGTCCACCATCTAGTGTCACAATGATTAGTGAACTTTATTTAAATTGTCCCTTCCTTGAAATAAATGCTAATCTAACAACCAAAATTAAATATTCTATTAAATATTAACACAAACATCAGATATTTTATTAGACTATAGTGTATTTGCTGTACAAACTTGCAATAAGAATTCATTACCATTTGCTCAAAACAGAACAATAAATAGCAGGTGACAACAAAGTTGTATTAATTTTAATTTGGAAACAGATCAACAAATGGAAGATTGTACCTTGCAACAATTTCATCTGATATGTATATTATTGCAGGAACATAGGAGTTGTTCTGCTGCAATCCATTCTTATGCATCTCCCATTCACATCTAGGTGGAAAAACAATGTGAACATTGCTGATATTGGATGCCTTGGTACATTAGTATTTTAATGATGAAACAATCTAGGTTAGGTAGTAAAATGATTACATTGAATGGGTCTAAAACTAAATGTGTATGTATATTCCAGCAAATCCATTCTAAGCTTTCTCTGTAATGATGCGCCATTTTTCCCCTGAATAATTTAACTGAGCTAATATTTATATTTATTTATTGAGTTGTTATTAAATATAAGTCTGCATCCTGCATTGTCTATTTCTCCTTCTCTCTTTCTTTCTTTTAATAGAGAATACTCTGCAGGAACTTTGACTTCTTTAAAAAATCAAAGAATGATTTTTCTCAAACATTCCCAAATATTGTAGTACTACAGATATAAATTGTTATGCACAGTTCTTCATTCAAATTAGTGAATCAGTCATTTATTAATTTCAAAAAAAAATGTCTCTTTATGCTATCTACTTTCCAGTGAGATGGGGAGCAAACAAATTTAATAATAAATAAATAAAATGACAGCTCAGAATGAGTTTCAGAAATACAATTAAAATAGCTTGATAATAATTATATGCAGCAGGTCCAATAATAGCTGCTTTATTAATGTTCTAAGAATGTAGGATTTACTGCGTGGAAATAGGCAGTCCTAAAATCTTGATGCTAAATTGCTTAAGACTATATATTACTGTAAACACCTGGAATTGGTTTTGAAGTCAATCTTAGTATAACATATAGATGATGTAGGATCTTGGCAGGTTTATCACCTATCACTCAAAAAAAAATCACCCTCCTCTCCATTTGCTGATAGTTTCTGTCTATTCATCATCAATGGGGGATCCCAGGGACCTCCTGACAGCAATCTGGTCTTTAAGAAGTACATCCCCAGTGAGAACAGGCTTTAATCCTAAATTATGTTCCTAAAATTAGGAACAACTCTGATGAACAGAAGTTTCTTAGGTACATCTTTTGACAGGAATGAGAGAAATAGGAATAATAGAAAGGAAAAAAAATCTACAAATGTCCAGGAAGATACATTGGCAACACTACCAAAAGACACAGAAATGTCCCATTACCTCTTTCTCACCTCGTCTATAGATCAAGCACCAGGGTGATAAAATTTGTATTCATGTAAAATCCACATCTAGACCAAAGCTCATTATCTACATGTCCTGAAGCTCAAAGCTTTTCTTTACCAGCTTAACTAAACATGAAATAGAAACAGCCAATAATAATAAAAAAGATAAGCAAGAGCATTACTAAGGTGATCAGATTTTCAGATTAGTAAAGAGGGACACCTTTGACCGGGGGGAGGGGGGGGTGCTTGATTAAAATTTTTATATGGAGCAACAAAAATTTTCATACAACGCAAAAATAGTATTGTAATATATTTTTTTATTTCAACATAACTACAATTTACAAATATAAATTGTAACTGTTGCCAAACATCAACATTTTGTTCACGTGACCATGAGGATGCTGCAATGGTCGCTAAGTGTGAAAATGGTCGCTAAGAGTGAAAAATGGTCATCAGTTACTTTTTTCAATGCCATTGTAACTTTGGTCACTATACCACCTTTCTTGCCACAGTTCTTAAGTGAATAACTGCAGCTGTTATTTTGTATTTTGGATAGAATCTTTTTTTAAATAGTCTAAGACAATTTAAAAAAGAATACACACAGAATAAATTGAAGTAAAACATTTCAAACTATTCCACAGAGAATAAATCGAAGTAAAACTATTTTTAAAAATTCTATGCACAATATATTTCAAAGTATTGTGCATAGAATTTTTAAAAATGGTTTCATTTAAATTTATTTTGGATAGAATCTTTTTTTAAATAGTCTAAGACAATTTAAAAAAAGAATCCACACAGAATAAAACTATTTTAAAAGATCCTATGTACAATAAATAAAATATTATTTTAAAATACATTAAAAAAATAAAAGAAAAAAAACCCAGCTCACTTACCAGCAGGCTTGCGCTCCAAGTCAATTCAGAATGATGTAGATGTTAATACAAAGAACTGAGCAAATTAAAATGGTGAAATTAGTCAGGGAAATATTTTTCAAAGAAACTTGGCCACCATTTTTCCCACACAAGCCGACCTCCAACCTCCGTGCCCCTCCCGTCTGGAAAATCCAGGAAGGAACACTTGCGACTTCTCTAACCAAGTATTTCCTGGAGCTCTATGGTACTGGGTCATTTTTTCTTATAAAATGAGGTAAAAGGGCGGGGGGGGGGTCCGTTTTGTTGCTTTAATGTTTTAATATCTTCAATGAAAGTACTGAGACAGAGAGAGGGCTAGACAGAGTGTCTTTTGTCTTGCCCCGGTTAGGATTTCTTAAGCAAATCTACTGGGCTTTCAACATGAAGCCAGAAAATTGGGACTTTTTAAAAATGTCCCAGGACACGGGACAAATTGTTATAAATCGTGACCGTCCCACCAAAATCGGGACATCTGGTCACCTTAAGCATTACCATCACCTCTTTTAAGTGGACAAAATACTCCACCTGAAAAAAGGATTGTTAATTTACAGAGTCATAATAGGACAAAGTATCCAGAAATCCATATAAGCTAGGCTGAGATCAAGCCTATAAGGACTGACATACTAAAATCTATTGACTGTTATTGTTAGGCACATATACTTCCAAATACAATTATTTTGTTTTAATAAACAAATACCATGACCATTCTTGACATCTTTACAATGCCATACTTTATATATTATTATTTTGACATTAACAAATATATAATTCATGTCCATCATACTATTTTCTTTAAACATTATATAAGCCAAAGATGAAGAAATAAGCTACAAAAACTTGTATCTAAATGTTCATATTATTTATACATATATTTCTGTCTCTGTAAATATATCTGCTTTTATCATATCCCTGTCCGGGTTCATATATTACCTTTGGTTCCTTATGTCTAGTCAAATAATATTTTAAATATGCATGGAAAACAGGATATTATTTAGAATTGAATTTGCTTTATATGCAGTTTAGATTTTGAATGAAATAGTTTTAAATCATTTTTTATTATTTTAACATATTGTTCTCCTTTCCTTTTTATAAAACAAGAACAACAAAAGACAACTTTTTTCTTCTTTCCTTAGATTTGATGTTGATACAACAGAACTTCACAGTTGGATGACTCGTTCAGAAGCTGTACTACAGAGTCCTGAATTTGCAATATATAGAAAAGAAGGAAACCTATCTGACCTCAGAGAAAAAGTTAATGTAAGGGGAAAAATATATTTACTTAATTTATATAATATTTTTAGAACTAGTATGTTATCAGCTTGAAGTTTTACTATGTATTTCCATTTGATAAATGACTGTAGATTAATTTCAGGTTTGAAATATATTGATAAAGTATGCATAAATGCTTTTATGCTTTAGTTTGCTATCATCCTGTCCTAAAATATAAATAATGCAACTAGGTGTATTCAGTGACTGCTATAAAATATAAAGCTTGGCGTCCCAAAAGTCAATAATGTTATATATTTAAATGCATGTTTTGAGAAAGATTATAAACTTGTCAGTGTGACATTTGAATAAAAGAATGTTTACAGGCAGAAGATCTTTGTAAAATATATAATGCTGAGATACGTTTGAGTCATATTAATATGCATTTTTAAATGCTTAGCTTTCTGAATTCCTTTTAATTGTCCCATTTTACCCCCCCCCCCAAATTTGGCATGCATTTTTTTTCTCTGCAAAATTGTAGAAATTTTTTGAAAACTATTTTAAGTTAGTAATGGAGAAATATTATTATTTCAGAAACATATTTATGACATTTCTTGGAAGATACTCAGAAAACCTTTTTCTATTTTAATGGGATTTCACATCTAACTTGGAACTTGGAGAATATTCCCTGGCAATGCTATGTAATTGTCTTTGATACTGCAATTATCTTTTGTGTTGAACAGCCCTAAAAAGTTCTAGTGGCTGATTTCTTGTACCATCTGGTCATGTTCCATTAATCTATCATTTCAGTGTTATACAATTTTTGCTTATGTACTTACAACTATTTTCTAATTTATATTCTTGGAGAGAGCATGTAAAATGGCAATCCGTGCACATGTAATTGGAAGCAGAAGGGGAGAATTTCTGAACACTTTTTAATAATTCGGAGAAAGGTACTGATATGCATTCACATGTGCTGAGAGCCTTGTTTCAGAGGATTTCTGTAGCTATGCAATATCTACTCTCATCAGTTCTTCATAAAGCATTCATGGGGTTAAAGTGCAGGTAGATGAAGTATGAATTAGATGCCACAAATGCAAAGCAGCAAAATGTTGCATTTAATACTCAATAAAAGATAGAAGCTATTACTATAGGGAGGAAGCAGTGGTTTCAGTAATAGTTTATTATTGCTGCTTAGGTTAAGTATAATTACTACTTCAAAACAGATTAATAAAAGGGACATTTAAAGGAGTCATGAAATATTTCATATTTGATAATTGCAGAATCTGATTAACCAAGCAAAAAGGTGGAATTTAGATAAATGAGAAACAATTTAAGTTTGTATGGACTGAAAATATCATGAATATTTAAATATAGCAATATTTTTCAGATTTATCAAAGATAGAAGACAACATGATTGCTTTTAAAACCACATTCATCTAATCAAGGTTTCTGTTCGCCAAACTTTGAAAAACGTTTCATGTGAAATGCTCAACCTTTTTTTTTATCATGTTACAGGTCATAGAAAGAGAAAAACCTGACAAGTACAGGAAGCTTCAAGATACCAATAGATCATGTGAGGCCCTCGTGGAACAGATGATGAATGGTAATTACATGGCAGTGGATTTATATAACACTCTTAGTGGGTTTTTTTTAAATTTTATTTACAAACATGTAAAATACACACAAATAAAACTTAGATGTACACCACATTTACACAATACAATACGAACAGGAGCTTCCTGGTTTTTTTAATAGCAATTGCCAATTGATATCGCTCACCTTATATTGTTTCCCTTTCTATTATATTTCATTTGCATTTCAGCATTCTTAACCCTCTTATCTTACTCCTCTGTCTGCTATATTGGCTGATTGCCTCTAGTAAATTTAAACCACTTGGAGATACCTATACCTATACCTATACCTATACCTACATACCTACATACCTACATACCTACATACCTACATACCTACATACCTACATACCTACATACCTACATACCTACATACCTACATACCTACATACCTACATACCTACATACCTACATACCTACATACCTACATACCTACATACCTACATACCTACATACCTACATACCTACATACCTACCTACCTACCTACCTACCTACCTACCTACCTACCTACCTACCTACCTACCTACCTACATACATACATACATACATACATATATATATATATATATATATATATATATATATATATATATATATATATATATATCACAATCCCTGGTATGCCCCAATTATGGGAGGAAGCTAACTGCTTCCATTCTCTGTCAATCGGCTCGTCACAAGAGTCCATCACGACAGAAACCCAATATTTTTACTGTTGCCTTTGTTATATTTGTGTTTTATTTGTGCTGATAAATAAATAAAGGGAGACTAGTATAGATCTATTTCAAGCTATTTAGCTATCATCAGCTAGCCATACCCTTACTGGGATTCGAACCTGGGCTATATTACATATTAGGCAGACGTCTTAGCCATTAAGCCACAGGCTCTGATCTGTTATCAGCTGAGCCAGGGAGAAAGGTATATATTTAAAGTCACAACCCCTGGTATGCCCCAATTATGGGAGGAAGCTAACTGCTTCCATTCTCTGTCAATCGGCTCGTCACAAGAGTCCATCAGCTGAGCCAGGGAGAAAGGTATATATTTAAAGTCACAACCCCTGGTATGCCCTGGTTAGCTCTATCCAATTTTTCACCCATATTGTTGTTACTGCTAATGTGTATAATTCCCAATTTGGTAATGCTAAACCTCCCCTCTCCTTGCTATCATGCACTGACTTTAGTTTAATCCTTGCTTTTCATCCTTGCCAAATGAACCTAGTGGTTATTTTGTTTAATTCTTGAAAGAAAGTTTTACCTGGTTTAATAGGTGCAGCTTGCAACAAGAGTAAGATTCTTGGTAAAATATTCATTTTAACTGTGGCTATACGTCCCATTAGTGATAGCTGAATATTTTTCCAGCTTTCTAAATCTTTCTTTATTTGTGTCACTAGTTTATTATAATTATCGTCCTTAATTGTGGAACATTTTGCTGATGCCTAATTCTAGTTCCTCTTCTTGCTTTTTTGTCATATTCTTGGTTATCATTTTTGTTTTGCCTTTATTGATTTTTAATCCTGCCATTTCGCCATATTCTTCTAATTTTTAAATTAATTTCATACTGGATTCTAATGGATCCTCTAGAACAAATACTAAGTCATCGGCATAGGCTTGGGCCTTATATTCTTTGTTTTTGAGTCTCAAACCTTTTATTCCCTGGTCCTTCCTCATTTCATTTAATAAAATTTCCAGGGTTAATATAAACAGCAAAAGAGAGAGGGGGCATCCCTGTCTGACTCCCTTTTTTATTTCGATCTTCTCTGTTAGTTCTCTGTTCATCAGAACTTTGGCTGTCTGACTATTATAAAGTTTTTCTATCATTTTTGTAAATTTTCCTCTGAATTTCATCCTGTCTAATAGTGTTATTATACATTTCCAAATTATGTTGTTGAATGCTTTTTGTGCATCAAGGAAAACCAGTACCATTTGTTTTCCTGGATATGCCTCGTAATATTCTATTATGTCTAGGATGTCTCTCGTATTATTTTTAATGTGTCTGTGAGGTAAACATCTGTTTTGGTCTGGGTGTATTCGTTCATTTAAAACCCATTTAATTCTTCCTGAAATAATTGCTGCAAATATTTTATAATTGGAATTTAGTAATGAAATTGGTCTGTAGTTTTGGATTTCTTGTAGTTTGGTTTCTTCTTTCGGGATTAGCGATATTATTGCTTCCGTCAATGATTCAGGCATCTTGGCTTTTCCTAAAACTTCATTAAACATTTCCACTCCTAGTTCTTCCAATATTATTTTATTATATTTGTATAGCTCCACCGGTATTCCGTCTGGTCCTGGGGTTTTATTATTTTTCTGGTTTTTCAAGACTAATTCCACTTCGGCTAACGTTATTGGCCTGTTTATCACCTCCCTTTGTTCTTTTGAAATTGGTGTTATCTTTTCTGTGTTTAAATAATGTTTTATCTTGATTTCCTCCATACTATCTTGCACTTACAGTTTTGCAAACTACTTATGAATAATATGCTTCTTTTCTTCCACTTTGTACTGAATTCTTCCCTCGTCATCTTTTAATTGGTATATCATCCTTTTTTCTCTTTCATTCTTCAATCTGTATGCTAGCCATCGTCCAGGTTTGTTGGCTTATTCAAAGTAATTTTGTCTGACCGCTTTAATTTTCTGTGCTAATTCCTTTTGAGTTATTAAGTTGGTCTTATGCTTTATCATCTCTCTTTTTTCTTTTTTAATTTTATTCTGTGGGTCTTTCTGTAGTTCAGCTTTGGCTTCCATAAGTTCTTTTTGCATACATTCTTGTTACTCTTTTTGTTTTCTAGTTTTTCTCGCAATGTAGGCAATCATGAGGCCTCTTGTGTATGCTTTCATAGTGTCCCAGAGATTTTGAATTGAGGTATCTTCTTTTTTATTTATTCAAAAAATAGTTTTAATTCTTTCTCCAGGATTTGAATGTATTCTATGTCATTTACAATATTTGAGTTCATCATCCATCTTTTTCTTCTTTGACCTTTCCATCTTAATTTTATTGGATTATGATCTGCCCACTCATTTGCTTCTATTTCAATTTTGTCTAATTGATTACATAGACCAGATGAGGTCCAAGCCATGTCAATTCTTGATAGAGACTGATGGGGGTTCAAATAAAAGGTATATTGCTTTCTTGTTTTGTGCCTTTCTCTCCAAATATCATGTAGTTTATATTCCATTTCCATCTCAAAAAAGGATTTGGGTAATGTATTTTTTTTTGTTTTATTTTTGCTTTTGCTTTCATAGTCCATTTTTTATCCACTATTGCATTATAATCCCCAATTAAGCAAATATTTTCATATTCTAATTGGTTTATTTTGTTGTGTTATTTCCTATAGAATTCCTCTTGTATCTGATTTGGTGCATATATGACTATTAATAATATCGGTTTTTCTGTTGTCTCTAATTCCATCATTAGCATCCTGCCTTCACCAGAGTAGACTGATTTGGAGTTTATTTTTCCTTTATATAGGTTGCTATCCCTCTTTTTTTTTTATCTGCCAGTGCTGTATATAATTTCCCTATTTTTTTTCCAGTAAATTCCTATGTTCCCTTTTAATATGCACTTCCTGTATACAGATTATATCCGCCTTCAGTTTCTTAAGTTTATTAAACATCTGTGCTCTGTTTTTGGTGCGTTTGGTCCATTCAAGTTTATTGAGATAATTGTTATTTCCTGGTCCATCTTTAGATGGGATGTTTTTTGTTGCTTCTGGTTTGTATCTGACTTTTCCCTCTCGCACCTTCCCTTTCTGCTCTCTCTCTTTCTTGCCTCTGTTCTTCTTTCCGGTTTCTTTCCTAATTGTCTTCTGATCTTTCTTCCTCTTGACTTCTACTTTCTAGGTCCTCTTGACTTCCTTGTTCTTCTGCCCATGTGCAGTATTTTTCATAGAATTCCTGCGCTTCTTCTATATTCTGTATCTTATATCTTTTCCCTTGCCAAGATACCAGTACCCCTTTTGGTACCAACCATCTGTACATTATTCTGTTTGTATTTATCTGATTTCTTAAAAATTGGTATTGTCTATGTTGTTCACAAATTCTTTGTGGAATCTCTTTAAGCATGATCAACTCTTTTCCCTGGAATGTAATTGTCCCTTCTCTGGTTTTTTTGTACACTTTGTCTCTAGTTGTTTTTTAGGGCAAATCTTACATGCACTTCTCTCGGGAGCCTATGTGTTCTGGCATAATTAGTATGCACACGGCAAGCTTCATCGATGTCCCCTCTCAACTCTTGTTCTTTTCTCTGTAGAATTTCAGTGAAGATTTTGATCATTTTTCCTTTCAGGTCTTCCTCCTTCTTTTCCAGTATGCTTTGGAATCTTAGATAAAATGAAGCTCTTTCATTTTCAAATTGGATTATTGATAACTCTAATTCTTTATTGACTTTTCTATATTTCAGTTCCATTTTTTCCATCTTTTGATCTGTTTGTTATATTTTTGTTTTGATGTTCTGGATTTTCTGTTCGTTGATTGCTAAGGCGTTCTGTATCCTTTCAATTTTGTCATCCATGTTTTTGATATTTCCTTTCAATTCTCCCATTTCATTTTCATTTCTTCATGATTCCTCCTTGTCTTTTCATTATTTGTAGCCGTCACTTCTTGGTTTTTCATCGGTGTCTCTTGTATCATCTGGAGCATCAATTGTACACTGTGCATTGTTGGTGCTGGTCCCATTGTTCCTGCCGTCATTCTGCCTTTCTCCAGCCCCAATGCGCTCTCAATTAATCTTTGATTTGAGGGGGAGGGTGTTGCTGAAGCAGAGTTGGATGTTGTTTTTTCTCCTGACTTCATTGAAGTTGCCATCTTTATCCCTCTATTTATCCTTGCCCACAATTGCATACAGATTCTATTTTACTTCTACTTTATCAGCAGTATCAGTGGTATCAATAATTATATATCTCAATATTTAACAATAATTAACTTTCCTTAATATCACATTTCAATATTTGAACATTCCTATATTATTCTATTCTGTTTTTGATCCTTAATTATTATATACCACAGAGTTATATATCACACTGTTATCTTATACAAATAGATGTCTCTCAATTGTGTCTGTTATACAGGTACTCAATTCTAGGAATTAGTTTATCTATCTATCTATCTATCTATCTATCTATCTATCTCTCTCTCTCTCTATATATATATACACACATACACACACACACACACACACACACACACACACACTAGCTTATGTCACCGTTGATTTTCTTCCATCAGACTTCACGGTTCAAATTTATAATCCACTAGGTGTCCCCTCTCCTCAGTATCACTGTTAGTGGCAGTCAATTAGTACAACAAGTCCAGTGGCAAAGGCAAAATAAAGGGGGGGGGGGGTAAAGAAGCCCTCTAATCATTCCAAAACAATTCTCTCTCTACTGTCTCCAGTACTGTTCCAAGTTCCGAGAAGAATAAATACTGTATATTTGTAAGGTGTCCCCTCCAAAAAGAAAAAAGAAAAAGAGCGCTTGCTCCCTTCGTTACCTGAGTTTATTGTTCACTGTTGAAACTGTTCAAAGCTCAAAGTTCAGCTATTCTTTGGAAAGACAAAAGAGTAGAAGGAAGAGCAAAAAGAAAAACAGTCAACAACCAACCCAACTGTTAAACAATACTTTATGTGCTTTCCAAGTCTTCTCAGTAGTTACTATGTCCCACTCCTATTGTCCATCCCGGGTTTTCGTTCTCACTGTGGCCACTTTCGTTCAAGTATTCACACTGTCAATTCCAACTCAGCGTCTCAGCTCTCACTACTTTTCAGCAAAAATCTGGATTACAGTCCACTTTTGAAGACTGGACAATTAACAAGATACTGTCCTTCCTCAGATACCCACTATGTTACATCTTAATATTGCACTAAAATGAAATAGAATTTCATTTTTAAAAAAACAGTTATAAAATTTTGGAAAACTGTAGATTATTTAAATAATCTCACAATATTTATTCTTCACTTTGCTTCATTTTTTTCCCATTTTGAATATGTGCTCATCTGACCACATGATGGTTTTATATAATTTGTGGTTCTATCTTCTTATCTCATACAATATTGCATATTCCTTTTTATTATTATTTTTTAGTATTTTAGTATTTAGAAACTTTTTTTACAAAAAAGCCTCTCTTTTTTTCTATCCATTTATAGTCATTTTAAGCATGCTTAGTATTTTCACCCATGCTCTCCCAATTATGTGCATTTTTTCATTGATACTGGAATGTGTCCCCCAGTATTTAAAGTCTCATGTCAGATTTTTGATCACATATTTGATTTGATTTGTTTGCTCTATCATTTACTAGACCATTTATTTCCCTAGAGTCATGATGGCAAACCTATGGCATGGGTGCCAGAGGTGACACCCAGAGCCCTCTCTGTGGGCATGCAAGATGTCTCCATAGCTCAGCTTTGCCGCGTGTGTGCATATGCCTCCCACCGGCCAGCTGGATTTCGGGTCTCTGCTGCACATGGGCAGGGGGCATGCAGGAGACACATGGACATGCGCAGTGGGGCGCACATGTGAGGGTTGTGCCTGCATGTGTGGGGGTGGGGTATATATTGGGATTTGCATGTGCATGTGTGGGGTGGGCACACACAGAGATACATGGGGGTCATGTGCACATTGCATTATGAATGTACACGCACAGTTTTGGCATTCTGCACCAAAACAGTTAGCCATCACTGTCCTAGAAGATAGGCTCAAGAGCCAGATGGATCTTGACAGACTTGAACACTGGGACCCATCTAACAAAATGAAATTCAATGTAGAGAAAAATAAAGTCTTACACTTAGGCAAGAAAAACCAAAAGTACACATATAGACTGGGTAAAACCAGGCTTAATAGCAGTAACTGTGAGAGAGATCTTGGCAGCTTAGTGGACAACCAGCTAAATATGAGCCAGCAGTGTGCAGCAGCAGCCAAAAAAGCCAATACAATCCTAAACTGTATTAACAGAGGGATAGACTCAAGATCAGATGAGGTACTAATACCACACTATAAAGCCTTACTAAGATCACACCTAGAATATTGCATCCAGTTTTGGTCACCACACTGTTCTGTCCCCCGTTCTTCGCTCGTTCAAAGACGACAGGCAGACAGACTTAAAAGGAAATAACTTTATCAGTCCTCGGCTCAGACTGGCTGCGAGCCCAAAATAAACATAAATAAAGTCTCTGGCAAGAAGATAACAGAATGCAAAAACAAAGATCTCTTACGGCAGAACCAGGTGTTCAGAAAGAAAGCAAATCACTTCTCCAAGTGTCTCTTTGAATCAGGGTTACAGAAAGCAAACCACTTATCCCTAACACTCTGTCCAGGGTCCTCCACCCTCTGCAAGGCCGACCCACCTGCCCCCATACTGTCGGAGGTTGACGGCAGCTTCAACAGCTTTGGCCGAGCCCTAACACCCTGTCCAGGGTCCTCCACCCTCTCCATGGCTGACCCAACAGCCCCTGTACTGTCGGATTCTGGTGACCGCTCCAACAACTCCGGCCAAGCCCTAACACCCTGTCCAGGGTCCTCCACCTACTCCAAGGCGAACTCATATGACCCCTCACCGTCGGAGTCTGGTGGCAGCTCCACCGACTCCTGCCGAGCCACCACACACTCCCCTCCCGCAGGGCCCTTCCCCCGGTTCCAACACTCAGGGTGCGGCCCAGAAGGGTTGGTGATGGCCTCCACGGAACACAGTCCAAGACACTGGTACCCCGCCGAGAACCTAGAAACAACATCCAGTGCTGCGGTGACCGGGGTTGACAAAGGCTGGAATCTTGGCGGAGCTCTCCTTGCAGACCTGGCCCATTGGCACTGGGCACATGATTCCACACACCTCCACACATCATTTCTCAGATGGGGCCACCAAAATTGACGGGAGGCCAGGCGTAACGTCCGAAAAAACCCCCAATGTCTCGATGCAAATGCGCAATGAACCTGCGAGAGCACCCGTCGAAGGATGTGCCCTGCGGGAACATAGAGCCAGCCCCGATACTTCAAAAGATCCCCTTCCAAAGTCCATGGGGACGCCGGCCCTACTTCTGCCTTTCGTCACTCCACCCAGTTGTCACCCCGCTGTGCATCCCGTATCAGAGACTGCATGCTCATGGAATGACAAATGGCAGCGCAGGATGCAATGGGTAGAACAGTCTGAGGTGGAAGCGAGTTCGCAGGGTCAGAGTTCTCTACTTTACTAGGCAGGGCATCCGCCCTGGGATTCCACATCCCCCAAATGCACGTTACCTTGTGCGAACGGGGTATCATGGCTGCACAAACGTGCTGGTTGTCCGACATGAGGGACGGACAACCAAGTGCATTGCTGAGGGACGCCTGCAGTCCACGCAACCCTTCTGTTCTTCTTGAGGCAACTCCCTGCCAGGTGTCCAAGATCCCCACAGTAGAAGGACAATCCCTCAGCACGTCGTCTGTCCATCTCAGTATATGACACTCGAGGTCTGACAGCACCCAACTCCATGGGCTCTTCCAGGTCCACTGCAGTCCCTTGCTGAACCGGCATGCTGGTGGTCTCCTGGAATGCACGGCAAGGCCTTCGCCTCTGCAGCCGAGCGTCTATCCGGAGGCACAGATGGACCAATGCGTCGGACGTCGGTGGCCTGTCCACCCTCACCAGTTCATCCTGCAAGGCCTCAGACAATCCATCCTGGAACGTGTCCATTAGAGCTGGTTCATTCCACATGGAATCCTGGCTACGCAGCTGAAATTCACTAACATAGTCCTGCAATGAATCACTCCCCTGCTGCAGTGACTTCAGACTTCTAGCTGATGTTTCCCCCTTGATAGGATGGAGGCTTGTTTTGGCAGAAGTCAATCTGTTCTGTCCCCCATTCTTCGCTTGTTCAAAGACGACAGGCAGACAGACTTAAAAGGAAATAACTTTATCAGTCCTCGGCTCAGACTGGCTGCGAGCCCAAAATAAACATAAATAAAGTCTCTGGCAAGAAGATAACAGAATGCAAAAACAAAGATCTCTTACGGCAGAACCAGGTGTTCAGAAAGAAAGCAAATCACTTCTCCAAGTGTCTCTTTGAATCAGGGTTACAGAAAGCAAACCACTTATCCAAGTGTCTCTCACAAACAAACCACGACCGATGAACGATGAACATTGACTTCTGTAACCAGGGCGTGGCACCATCAGTCCTTTTATCTCCAGAAGACCACACTAACGAGCCCCAGCTGCATTGTTAATCTTGCATCCCGACTCAACTCACAGCAAACTTCTGCTGAGTCACAACACCACACTATAAAAAAGATGTTGAAAAAAAGTGCAGAGAACAGCAAGCAAGATGATTATTGGACTGGATACTAAAACATATGAAAAGGCTTACAGGAACTGGGTATGGCTAGCCTAGTGAAGAAAAGGACCAGGGGAGATGTGATAGCAGTATTCTAATATTTGAGAGGCTGCCATAGAGAGGAAGAGTTCAAACTATTTCCCAAGGCATCTGAAGACCAGACAAGGAATAATGGATGGCAACTGATCAAGGAGAGATTCAATCTAGAAATAAGGAGAAATTTTTGACAGTGAGAACAGTCAACCAATGGAACAATTTGCCTTCAGAAGTTTTGGGAGCTTCATCACTGGAGGCTTTCAAGAAGAGATTGGACTGCCATTTGTCAGAAATTGTGTAGGGTCTCCTACTTAGGCAGGGGGTTGGACTAGATGACCTACAAGGTCCATTTCAAATCTAATCTAATATAAAACTTGATCTTGATTGTATTCCTTGATACAGATGGGCAAAATCCAATTAGTAGAAATAACAATTAAATGTTCTTGACATGATTTGGGTTTGATCAATTGAACAGGAATAAAGTCTCTTTTTTAAAAAATGGTAATCTAATCTAATGGTAATTTAATCATAGAACTGGAAGAGACCTCGGACATCTTCTAGTCCAACTCCTTGCTTAAGGCAGGAGAGCTTATACTGGTCAAATAGTTATCCAGTCCATTTTTTAAAATCTTAAGTGATGGAGAACCCATGACGCCTAGAGGCAAGCTATTCCATTGATTAATTATTCTCACTGTCATAAAACTTATCCTTCTAGGTTGGATTTCTCCTTAACTTCTTGTAAGCCACCCAGAGGTACCATATGGTCATCATGGTGAACCTATGACATGTATGCCACATGCCTCTCTGTGAGCACACAAGCTGTCTTCCCAGCTCAGGTCCACCACGCATGCGCATATGCTTCCCCCGGCCAGCTGGTTTTTGGGTTTCTGCTGTGCATACATGAGGGGTGGTGTGCATGTGGGAGACACATACACATGCATGGGGGTAGGTGAGGGGCACATGCAGGGGGTCACATGCACATGTGGGGGACAGGGTGCATGTGGGAGACCATGAACATGTGTGGGAGAGGGGCACATGTGGGGGGCACATGCATGAGGGGTGTGGAGGGCACACAAGTTCATGCATGGGGGGGCAGTCACAGGGGTTGTGTCCACATGTGGGGGGTTGGGGCACACATGGGGGGTATGCGCACATTGCATTATGTGTGCACACATGCATGCTGTGACATGTGGGCATGTGACTAACAAAAAGGTTAATCATCACTGCCCTATGATAAGATGGGCAGCCAATTTTATAAATACAAATTATAAATAATACTTCTTGTCTTGTCCTATCGGGCTTTGGAGAATAAGTCAAATGCTCTTCTCCATAACAGTCTCTCAAGTACTGGAAAGCAGTGCCCTCTAATTCTTCTCTTTGATAGGCTAGACATATTTAACTCCAACAAATCCAAATAAATACAACACAGCATAAATAAATGATGACATTTCTTCCACTGTATAATTCAATGACAGTTTCTGGCAGTTGGTCTGATCTGCAAGTCTGCTCACTAGAAATTCTGGGAGTCTTCTTCCAAACAGTAAAGAAGAACATTAGGCTGGTCACATTTGCAATATTGTGGAGGGCATGTTGCCAAATTATCTGCTTATTGAAATCAGTGTAGTTGGTTTAGAGCAAATTGTTTTTCTTTCTTTTTTTAATTTTTAATTTTTATTATTTCATCTTCAGTTAAACTGTGTTGTCTGGGTACAAATATCTTTGTTGATCAATAATCAAAGTTTGCAACATCTTTCATTACACTGATATTAATTCTACAATATTAAAATAATAATATTCCACACATATTAATTCTACAATATTAAAATAGTAATATTCAACATACTAATCATATTTACTTATCTCTTTTAACATTTGTTCTTTATTTTGTTTCCCTGTTTCTAACTTCAATTTTTATTATTTAACCATTGATAAAATAGATCCCATATCATATAATATTCAGTTTGCTCTTTCTCCTTAATTGCTAAAGTTAATCTACTCATTTCTGCACATTCTAGTATTTTCCTAATCACATTCTCATCTAGAGATATCTCTTCACTCTTCAAACTTTGTGCAAATACAATTAATATTTGCAGTTAATATATGAATAACTAAATATGCATTTTCCTTACTGTATTTTTTAGGTAGAATCCCCAAGAGAAATATTTCTGGTTTTAAATTAATAGGCTGTTTTATCATTTTTTCCAACCACATATGTATATTTGTCCAGTATTTTTTTTTTGCTTTTGGGCAAGTCTACCAAATATGATACTATGACTCAGATATCAGGTGACACTTCAAGCATTTAGTCAATTTATCTTTAAACATCTTTGCCAAATGCGCTGGTGCAAAATGCCATCTATAGAACATCTTATACAAATTTTCTTTGTATGCAGTTGACATTGTTAATTTATAATTCCTATCCCACAATTTTTGCCATTTATCTAATTCAATTGTATAACCATTTTTTTTGCCCATACTATCATTATTTTCTTTACTTGTTCGTCCTCCAAGTTAAAGTATAATAGGTAGCTATACTTTTTTTAAAATCAATTTTTCTTCTGCATCTGTTATTATCTTATCTAGTTCTGTTGGGTCTTTATAAAAACCATATAGTTTTGCATCTTTCTCATATCTAGAATGTATCTACACTTGTGAATACCATGTCATATCAATCCCTTGATTGCTCAATTCTTGTTTACTTTTGAGATCCCCCTTCTCATTCAAAATATCTTTATATCTAACAATATTTTCTATGTTAAAGACCTTTGGATGAACCAGTGCTTCCATTGTCGAAATCCAAACTGGTATCCTCAAATAGTGTTCTTTTCTGACCCTCTCCCATACTAGCAATAATGCATTCCTAATATAATGCCTTTGAAAGTAACCATGTATTTTATTTTTCCCATACCACAAGAAGGCATGCCAGCCCAATTGCAAATCATGTTTTTCCAAAGTCAATATCCTTTTGTTCCTCAATACAATCAATTCTTTCACCAAGTGAGTACCATAGCCTGATACTATAATTCCCAATTCGGTAACCTGAAGCCTCTATTTCTCGAATCTTGCAGCATTTTTAGACTTATTTTTGTTTTTTTCCCTTGCCAGATATATCTTAATATTACTTTATTGAGTTCCTCAAAGTATTTCTTTTCCAGTTTTATCGGAATTGTTTGGAATAATTATTATAATCTTGGCAATATATTCATTTTTATTGTAGCTATCCTACCTATTAGTGATAGTTGCAGTTCCAGATCTGTTTTCATTTGTTGCATCAATTTATATTAATTATCTTCCTTAATAGTTATACATCTTGCTGTTAAATTAATCTCTAAGTATTTTACTTTCTTAATGATTTGAATGTCTATTCTCTTCATTAATTCTTTTTTCTGCATTTCTGTGAGATTTTTAACTAGTATCTCAGTTTTCTCTTTATTTATTTTCAATCCTGCCATTTCGTCTCTATTTTTTAAATTAGTTTAGGTCCTGTTTTTTGTGGATCTTCCAAAATAAAAACTAAATCATCTGCAAATGCCTGCAATTTATCTTTTTCTTTTTTATTTCCATACCTTTTATCTCTATATCTTGTCTAATATTTCTATTTAATACTTCCAATGTCAATATGAATAATAGGGGAGACAAGGGACATCCTTGTCTTGTACCTTTTTTAATAATAACCTTCTCTGTCATATCTCCATTTACCATCACCTTTGCTGTTTGCTTATAATATATCGCCTTAATCATATTAATAAATCTCTCCCCCAAATCCATAGCTTTCAACTGTACTAGCATAAATTGCCAGTTCAAATTGTCAAATGTTCTCTGTGCATCTAGGAAGATAAATGTCATTTGCTTCCCTGGATGTGTTTCATAATATTCCAATGTGTTTCAAATTATTCTCATATTGTCTTTAATTTGTCTCTTAGGTAGAAATCCATTTTGCTCTGGATGTACAAATTGATTTTAAAAACTTTTAATTCTTTTTGTAATTATTGAGATGTATATTTTATAATTGACATTCAGTAATATATTGGCCTATAATTTTTTATCTGTTCTAGGTTTGAGTGCTCTTTTGGTATGAGCACGATGTATGCTTCTGTCCATGAATTTGGTATCTTCGCACCTAACAGTACTATATTGAACTCTTCCAGCACTGGTATACTTAGGATATTTTGCAAAACCTTTGTAAAGTTCTGCTGGTAGACCATCTGGGCTTGGGGGTTTTCCATTTTTTTTGTCTCTTAATTGCTTGTTATACATTCATCTAACATGGCTTTTGCTATTCTAGGTAGTTCTGCTTTTTTAAGTATTGTTTTATTTTATCTTCTGAAACTGTCCCTTGATCATATAGTTTTCCATAATAATTCTGAATCACTTTCTTTTTGTCCTCATTTTGATGATAAAGATTTCCTTCCTTATACATTAACTGATGTATTTTTTTTTCTTTCTCCTTTTTCAATTTATATGCCAGTCATCTCCCTGGTTTATTTGCAAATTGCTTAGCATTTTTAATTTTTTTGTGCTAATTATTCTTTATCTATTATAATTAACTTGTGTTTTATTAATTCCATTTGACTTTTTAAATTCTTTCTCTGTGGTTCTTTTTGTAATTCTGTCTCTAGTCTCTTATATTCTTCTAATGTTTTTTTTATTTTCTTTCTTATTATTATTTTTCTTTCCCATATAAGTTATGACTAAACCTCTAATATATGGCTTGGCTGTATCCCATACATTTTGTGGGGTCTCTTCTTTCTATTCTCTTTGAAGAAAAAATCTAATTCTTTTTCCATGAATTGAATAAATTCCTTATCTTTTAATATTGATTCAACATCCATCTTAGTTTTCTTTTTTGTCCTTTCCATGTAATTTTTATTGGATTATGGTCTGCGCAATTACTTGTTTCTATATTTAATTCTTGTACATTAGATTTCAATTCAGTTGACATCCATATCATATCTATTCTTGACCAAGACATATGTCTATTTGAATAGAACGAGTATTGATTTTCCTTAGGATGAGAGGTAGGTTGCTCCCGGTTAAGCCCAGTTCAGCCGAACTGGCAGTGGTGATTTGGCCTGGGTTGCAGAACTGACAGCAACCCAGGCTGGCCTCACCCCTGAACTGATTTCCCAGTCTCTTCTGCCATTGCCGGCATGTTTCTGCACATGCGCAGAACAATTTTCAGTCAACTGCACATGCACGAACAATGTGTGGTGGGGGTGTGTGCATGTAAAGTGAGCGATAGGAACCCACCCCTGCTTAGGATTTATCTCTCACCATACATCTTGGATGCCTAGTTCTTCAGCCATTTTTTTAAAAGCCTTCAGAAGCATTTTTCTTGATTTTGTGTTCACTTTTCTGGTTTTATAATCTAGTTCCACATCTAAATCTCCGACTAAACAAATATTTTTGTAATCCAATTCTACTATTATGGAGTTTACTATAAAAGTCCTCTTGTTCACTATTCGGTGCATAAATTGAGTGTCTATTTGCAATTCATTGTTATCTCCACCATCAAAATCCTCCCTCCTTCATTCATAAATATTTGTTTAGCATTTATTGTTTCTTTTATAGAGAGAGCTGCTCCTCTCTTCTTATGTTGTGATAGAGAGTTGTATAGGGGTATTCTGATATTTTATTGTGTTATTCTTTAATATGAACCTCTTGTAGACAATGAGCCGAGGTGGCGCAGAGGTTAGGGTGCAGTACTGCAGGCCACTTCAGCTGACTGTTATCTGCAATTCAGCGGTTCTAATCTCACTGGCTCAAGATTGACTCAGCCTTCCATCGTTCCGAGGTGGGTGAAATGAGGACCCAGACTGTGGGGGCGATATGCTGACTCTGTAAACCACTTAGAGAGGGCTGAAAGCCCTATGAAGCGGTATATAAGTCTAACTGCTAATTATATCCAACTTAAATTTTTCCAATTTACTATAAATCCTTTTCCTTTTTATAGCTGAGTTCAGTCCACTTATATTAATTGACAATGATTTTATTTCTTCTTCCATAATTTTACTTATAAATAGGTTTTTTTGTTCTGGTCACTCTTGTCTCTCTCTGTTCTTTTGCCTTTGCCCCTTCTCTCTTTGCTATTTCATTTTTTTCATTTCATTTATTTCATTTGTATGCCGCCCTTTTCCCCGAGGGGGACTCAAGTAGAGCAAGGGAAAGGGGATACAGACAGTTTAACACCAACACAAAACAATACATAATTTAAAAGTGCAAGAATCATACCATTCGAGATAGGGGCAACGGTTGTTTAGCCCCAGGCCTGTCGGAACAGCCAGGTTTTAAGGGCTTTGCGGAAGGCCTGGAGGGTGGTGAGGGTGCGAATCTCCACAGGGAGTTTGTTCCAGAGGGTCGGAGCAGCCACAGAGAAGGCCCTCCTCTGGGTAGTCGCCAGTTGACACTGGCCGGCGGATGGAATTCGGAGGAGGCCTACTCTGTGGGATCTAATCGGTCTGGTGGAGGTAATTGGCAGCAGGCAGTCTCTCAAGTACCCAGGTCCAATACCATGAAGGGCTTTATAAGTGACGACTAGCGCCTTGAAGCGTATCCGGAGACCAATAGGCAGCCAGTGCAGCTCGCGGAGGATAGGTGTTACGTGGGTGAACTGAGGTGCACCCACGATCACTCGCACGGCTGCATTCTGGACAAGCTGAAGTCACCGAATGCTCTTCAAGGGCTTCCCCATGTAGAGCACGTTGCAGTAGTCCAGTCTAGAGGTCACAAGGGCGCGAGTGACTGTTGTGAGGGCCTCCCGGTTCAGGTAGGGACGCAACTGGTGCACCAGGCGAACCTGGGCAAATGCCCCCCTGGTCACAGCTGACAAGCGGTGTTCAAAAGTCAGCTGTGGGTCCAGGAGGACTCCCAAATTGCGGACCCTATCTGAGGGGCATACTGTTTGACCCCCCAGCCTGAGAGATGGAACACTTGGACAATTAGTAGGAGGGAAACACACCAGCCACTCGGTCTTATCTGGATTGAGTACAAGCTTGTTAGCCCTCATCCAGTCCCTAACAGCCTCGAGCCCCTGGCACATCACGTCAACCGCTTCATTGAGTTGGCACGGGGCGGACAGATACAGCTGCGTATCGTCCACATACTGGTGGTATTTTATCCCGTGCCTTCGAATGATCTCACCCAGCGGTTTCATGTAGATATTAAACAGGAGGGGGGACAGGACCAAACCCTGCGGTACCCCATACGTCAGGGGCCTAGGGGTCGATCTCTGCCCTCCGACCAACACCGACTGCGACCTGTCCGAGAGGTAAGAGGAGAACCACCGTAGAACAGTGCCTCCCACCCCCACCTCCCGCAGTCGTCGCAGAAGGATACCATGGTCGATGGTATCGAAAGCCGCTGAGAGGTCAAGGAGCACTAGGACGGAGGCATAACCTCCATCCCTGGCTCTCCAGAGATCATCGATCAATGCGACCAAAGCGGTTTCCGTGCTGTAGCCAGGCCTAAATCCCGACTGGAAGGGATCTAGATAATCGGTTTCCTCCAAGGACCGCCGGAGCTGAAAGGCTACCACCTTCTCAACAACCTTCCCCACAAAGGGGAGGTTGGAGACTGGACGATAGTTGTTTAAAACAGCTGGATCCAAAGATGGCTTCTTCAGAAGGGGTCTCACCACCGCTGCCTTTAGAGCGGGGGGGAAGAACCCCTCCCAAAGGGAGGCGGTAACAACCACCTGGATCCAGCCCCGTGTCACCTACCTGCTGTTAGCAACCAGCCAGGAGGGGCACGGGTCCAGTACACATGTGGAGGTACTTACAGCTCCCATGGCCTTGTCCACGTCCTCAGGGGTAACAGCTTGAAAATCAATCCAGTGATGTCCTGCCAGATTATCCCCTGGTGCCTCAGCTGGTTCTGCGCAATTGGAGTCCAGGTCCGCCCGAAGCCGAGCAACTTTATCCGCGAGGAATTGGACGTAATCCTCAGCTCTGCCTTGCAAAGGATCGCTCGTATCCCTCCTATTTAGGAGGGAACGGGTTATCCTGAACAAGGCGGCTGGGTGCGACTCAGCGGAAGCAATCAGAGAGGCAATGTGTGTTCTTTTAGTCGTCCTAATTGCCCGGAGGTAAGCTCTGATGCTAGATGTTAAAAGTGCTCGGTCTGACTTGGACTTACTGGATCTCCATCGTTGCTCTAGGCGTCTGTTTCGGTGCTTCATTTCCCGGAGTTCCTTAGTAAACCAAGGGGCCCTCCTGGATCCACTGCCTCGGATCGGCCGTAAAGGCGCAATCCGGTTAAGAGCCTCTGTCGCTGCTGAGTTCCAGGCAGCAACCAGAGTCTCCGCCGGACTGCGGACGAAGGTATCAGGAATAACTCCAAGCTCCGTCTGAAAGCCCAAAGGGTCCATAAGTCGCCTGGGGTGGAACCACCTAATTGGTTCCTCCTCCCTACAGTGGGGGTTTGGTCTCCGAAAGTCAAGCCTCAGTAGGTAGTGGTCCAACCATGACAGGGGTAAGATCTCGCTACCCCTCAAACCAACATCACAACTCTACTGCTCCGAGAGAAATACGAGGTTGAGCATGTGACCCGCCGAGTGAGTCGGGCCCCGAATTACTTGGGTCAAGCCCATGGCTGTCATGGAAGCCATGAACTCCTGTGCTCCATCAGAGTGTTCACCGAGCGAAGGCAAATTGAAATCCCCCAGAACCATAAGCCTGGGAAACTCAATTGCCAGCTCGGCTACCGACTTGAGGAGCGAGGGGAGGGCTGCTGCAACGCTGTTGGGAGGCAGGTACGTTAACAGCAAGCCCACTTGACCCTTGAGGTCCAACTTCACCAGCAGGGACTCACACCCGACAAGCTCCGGAGCAGGGATCCTAACAGGTACTAAAGACTCTCGGATAACAATAGCCACACCCCCACCCCTTCACTGGAATCACGGCTGATGAAGCACCTGAAAACCTTCTGGGCACATCTCTACGAGGGGGACTCCTCCCTCCGGGCCCAGCCAGGTTTCAGTAATACATGCCAGGTCTGCCCTCTCGTCTAAAATTAAATTATTTCCTCTCATTCTCTTTCATCTTTTCATCTCTCTCCTGTGGCGTCATCTTGTTGTCTATCCTCTTTTTCCTCTTACTATCATTCCCTCTTGTGCTCCAAAATAGGGGTCATCCAAGTCACTGATAGTCCCTTCGGTATCAGCCATCTGAAATTTACTCCATTCTTAATAAGCTGTTTTGTCAAAAAATGATATTCCCTTCTTATCTCTCTTACTCTTCTGGGAATCTGTTTTAGAACTACTATTTCTTTCTCTTTATATTTTATGGGTTCATCCCTTGCTCTTTCTAGTATCTCTTTATTGCTTTTTTGGTGAACTTCACAAGTACCTCTCTGGGAAGTCTGTTTCTTGTCACATATCTAGTATGAACTCTAAATATTTCATCCATTTCAGCAAACACATTTTCTTTGTATATTTCTAAAACATTTGTCAGCAGCTCTGCCATTATCATTGCCAAATTTTCTCTTTTCTTCTTTGATGTTCTGAAAATGTAAATAATAATCAGACTTATCCATCTCTAGTAATATTATTATCTCCCAATTTTTATCTGCCAGTGTAAGTCTGTAATCAACCTCTTCCACTCTTTGATCTGTTTGTTCAGCTTTCTTTTCCACTTTCTGAATACATTGTTCATGCATAACTTGGAGAAGAGCCTGCATCATGTTCATCTTTTCTTTCTGCAACATCACGTCCAATGAACTTTTTTTTCTGTGAAAACTGTTTTATTTCATTTTCCTTTATACAATCACTTAAATACTGTGCAGTTAAAAAAGCAATAAACACAACTCATAACACTTCTATCCTTCATACACCCTTCCTTCTCCCCCTCCAACTTTCATTTCTCCCCTCCAGCATTCCCCTCTTCTACTTCCCCTCCCCCTCAGACATTCCTTTCTCCCCTTCCTACCATCTCACCCTCCTTACATTCCCTTCTCACTCCCTCTTAATTCCTCCCTCTTCTTTCCCTCTACTCCTCACTTCGGTTTATTTCTACTATTCATTAGTCTATTCGTTTTGTAATTTACACTAAAATTATAAGAAAAGAAAAAAATAGGAAAATAAAAGGAAAAGAGAAAAAAAAAAGAAAAAAGAGCAAAGAAAAAAAAAGAAAAAAGAGCAAACGTCCAATGAACTTTTGATTAACAGTGGAGACAGGTCCTTTCCCATATATGGAATTCAAAAGGACTCCTTATTAAAATGTAAAACAAAATTAAGCTCATTATATAATAAAACTTATGCTAATTATGAAATTATAGTGTTGTACTATTAGTGGATCAAATGCCTTTTTGCTTTATGAAAAAGTGGCCTGACTTCCCCAAATCTTTTATAAAACACTAATATTATGGAATATTCTTTTATGAATATTCACCGCTTAGTTACTGTATTTAGAGATACATTTACAGGTGTATAATATATGAATTCATATCAAAACCAACACACCTTTTTAAATCAAATGTTTTTGACATTGTCCTTCAGACCCTTAATACTTACCCAACTCTTATAGATATCATCGGAGGGTTTCTGATATGTGAGCATTCATTCTGTTACAAACCATTTACTGTTCTCTGTTGGGATCCCATGATCTGGAATGGTTTGTGTTTGAATGCCTGAGTTTTTTGTTGAGTCTGCTTCCTATTTGTTGTTCTGTCTCTGAATCATTTGATTATCAATTTGTAAGTATAAATGTGTTAATCATATTTTAATTTATATGATATGTTAAACTTTAAAATAGATTGGACTACCTTTCCATAGGTAATATATGAAATGCTATGGCCTTGTTTTACATTTTCCTCCTAATGTGTGAATGCTTGTTTTATGTACTACCATGCATACATGGTGTTTGTGTGTGTGTGTGTGTGTGAGAGAGAGATATATATATACATGTGTATACTCAAGATCATTTTTTATAAATCCTCTGATTCAGATACAGTTATTAAATGTTTGTCTTTACATTACTTTTCTGTATTCATGATAAACTAAAAATAAATGTGCTCAACTCTTTCCTATCTTTTTTTTTAGATGGGCTTAATGCTGACAACATCAAACAGGCTTCAGAGCAGTTGAACAGCCGGTGGACTGAGTTCTGTCAGTTACTGAGTGAAAGACTGGCATGGTTGGAGAACCAAAATAACATTATTGCCTTCTACGCTCAGCTGCAGCAATTGGAGCAGACAGTAATTACTTCTGAAAATTGGATGAAAGCACAGCTCTTACTGGCAACAGATCCTGATGCAGTGAAAACACAGTTAGATAGGTTCAAGGTTAGAAATTCTGTCCTAATCTTTGTGGTATTCTGTTGCATACATATGTTTCACTTATTCAGGTCCCTGTTCTTCATCAAAATGTCTATGATGTTCAGTTGTGTTGATAATCTTATAAAAGGGAGAAAAAAGGTATACAAGATTGTTCACATATAAAACTGCCAAGATACAAATGTTTGAAGAATGTGTTGATCATTGCCAGGAGCACATGAATAACTGAAGCACATTTGAAAGTACTAGATGGGAATTAGTATAGTAGCCTGCATGGAATACAGAAACATTTCTGTTGTACGTGCAAAATCAAATGAAAGGCAAAAAGGAAAGTTGTTGTTATTAATTTTTATGGTGTATACATTGTCATTAATGAAGTAGAGTATTTTAATATATCTCAAGTTCTATTCACCAGACAGTAGTAGCAAAAGGGCTTAAATAATATGTAATAGTAAGTAAACAATAATAAAGTACAATGATAATAACCCTTGACTAGTTTAACATAGCTCCCGAGGTCATTGGTTCATATAGCTGTAATGTTTTGATGATAGTGGTTATGATAATGAAGGTGATTTTCATATTTTATTGAAAAAATAAAATTTAAGAATGCTTTGTATTTTTTTTTTAATTAACCTTTTTTAAAAAAAATAGCAGTAACAATATACAATTCAGAATCATTCTAAATCATTTAGAACTCCTAGCTACCATCTGGATAGATTCTTTTTATATGTTAATCATTCTGATCTGTTTTCCCAATGCTGTGGTGATTATAATTCAGTCAATTCACCTTGCTGTCGTCATCCTCATCATCACTTTTCTTCTACCTTTCCCAGCATTAGAGGTTTTTCCAAAGAGCTGGGTCTTTGTATAATATGTCTAAAGGAGGATAATTTGAGCCTTTGCCTTGGAATGTCTATTGAATTGTTCAATGATCCACCCATTTGTTTTATTGTTCTAAATATTCTTAGATGTCTTGTTCAACATCAAAGTTCAAAGTCATGAGTATTTTAAACATCTTTAAACTTCAACTTTTGATTCCATAGAATATCACAGGGAATTCTATGGCTTGTACAATTCTGAACATTGTATGTATAGAATGCGTTTTTCAAATCTTTCATAACTATTCTACAAAGTGCTAGTGTGCAGCGTTATATCTTGACTACTGGTTTCTTTACTGTTGAAAAGTTAATCATAAAAAACAGAAGCTATCCACACTTTGATATCTTCATTGTTAATTCTCAGGCTGGTTGTTCTATCTGTTGTCATTAGTTTGGTTATATTTATATTTAATTTTAGTCCCATTTTTTTCCACCATACACTTTGAGTTAGCATGAGGGCTTGCAGATCAAAAGTAGCATAATTATTATCAATCTTCCTTAGGAAGCAATAACCATCAATAAACTAAAACAAAGATAAAATAATATTTAAGAATCTAAAATTATAAATGTTACCCTGACATAAATATTAAATATTTATGTCCTTGTCTTCCCTAAGGTTTGTTGAGGTGGATAATCGCTAAGGAAAATATTATTAATATATTTACAGATGCCAAGTAAATTTGATTGAATTATTTCCCTTATTATGGAGCTCTTTTTATTGCTGAATTAATCTGTTGGCCAGTTTTGCACATCAAAATATTAATGATATAGTAGATTTTTTTTTTTTACATTTGTTTTTCTTCCTTATGTATATTTTATTATGTTTTCATTCTATACAATCACATATTCACTGTGCTTAATCAGGGCATATAACATTGAATATAGAAAATGCCCTCTACAATACAAACCCAGTATACCACCTTGGCCCGCCATACACCCTCTTTCAACCCCCTCCAACTTTCATTCTTCCTTCTCACACACCCCTCTACGCCTACTTCCCCTCCCCTTCTTTCTAACCTTAACCCTATCACTCCCTCTCCATTCCCTCCCTCCCTTCTCCTCCTCCTCTCTCTCACCCTCTCCACTCTTCTTCTTCTTTCACTCGACTCTTTCCTTCGGTATCTATTACCTCCCAGTATATTCGGTTTGTTCTATTTTCGCACTAACATTGAAAAGCCACAGTATACAAATACAATCATAGAATTTAACACATATTGTATTTCCCCCCTCCCCCCTCCCCCTAAATCCCCACCTCCCTTCCCTCCCCCCGACTTCCCAAAGACCATACGTGGTATAACTTTTGAACAATCACAGTCTAAAATATCTCTACATTGAACTCAGCTTCTTACTGTTACCCAAATTTTAAACAATTTAAATTATTACTGATACTAAGCATAAGCTATCTGGAGTTTCTTAGTCCCATATTTACTTTTTATGTAATCAATCCATTTTTTCCAGTCTCTTTTATATCTCTCGTTTGAATGTTCTTTGAGATATGCTGAGATTTTGGCCATTTCGGCTAAGTTCATAACTTTCAAAGTCCATTCTTGAATTGTAGGTAAATCTTTCTTCTTCCAATACTGCGCCACCAAGAGTCTTGCTGCCGTTATTAAATACAGAACCAAATTAGTCTCTGCTGCTGTAAAATCAATACATATACCCAGTAAAAACAACTGGGGGGTAAATTTTATCCTTCTTTTAAAGATGTTTTGCAGGATCCACCATATTTTTATCCAAAATGCCTTGACATTACGACATGTCCACCATATATGAAAATATGTAGCATCACAAGAACCACATCTCCAACATTTAGGTTGAACATTTGGATACATAGAGGCAAGCTTTTTAGGATCTAGGTGCCATCTATAAAAGATCTTATAAAAATTTTCTCTCAAGTTTTGTGCTTGTGTAAATTTCACATTTCTTACCCAGATTCTTTCCCATGTTTCAAGCATTATTGGTTCCTCGATATTCTGAGCCCATTTTATCATACAATCCTTAATCAGTTCCGTTTCAGAATCCATCTGTACTAATACATTATATATCCTCTTTATATGCATTGAGCTTTGATCTCTTATTTGTTTAAACAAATTATCCTCAACTTTTACAAAGCCAATTTTTTGATCTGTTTTCCACCTAGCCTGTAGTTGACCATACTGAAACCACGTTTGAACTACCTTCTCTTCTTTAAGTACCTCTAAAGATTTTAGTTCCATCACCCCTCTTTCTGAGATAAGAAGTTGTCTATAGGTGGTTCTATCGTGTTTTTGTTCTACATTCATATTTTCAATTGCATGTCTAGGAATTGCCCACATGGGCACTTTATCATTTAATTTATGTTGATATTTTTTCCAAACCCGCAATAAAGCATTTCTTAAGATGTGATTTTTAAATTTCTTATCCGTTTTTTTGTTAAATAACAAGTAAGCATGCCAACCATATAACAAGTCATATCCCTCGATATTCAAAATTCTGTCATTAGTTAGATGAATCCAATCACTAATTGCAGATAATGCCACTGCGTCATAGTATAATTTTAAGTTAGGTAATTTCAATCCTCCTCTTTCACGTGCATCTTGCATTATTTTCATCTTTACCCTCGGCTTCTTTCCTGCCCACACAAATTTGTTGATACCCTTCTGCCATTCTAAAAGATTCACATCTCTTTTAAGTATTGGTAACATTTGAAAAAGAAATAAAAATTTTGGTAAAATGTTCATTTTTACTGCCGCTATTCTACCCAGCAAGGACAAATGCAGTTTTTCCCACCTTTTCAACTCCAACTGTGTACTATGCCAAAGTGATTCATAATTATACTTGTATAATTTCCCATTTGAGATTAAAATATTAACTCCAAGATATTTAACTTTTTTAACTACCTCACATCTTAGCATCGCCCCCAGTTCTTCCTTCTGTTTGACAGTCATATTTATAGCTATTATTTTGGTTTTTCCTAGATTTATTTTAAATCCCGAGACTTGACCATATTGATTGATCGTATTCAATAATACCCTACTAGTTTCCTGCGGTTGTTCCAATATTATAACCAGATCATCCGCAAATGCACGGACTCTATATTCTTGCTGTCTAATTTTAATCCCTTTTAGACCGCCTAGGCCCCGTATCTTATTCAACAGTATTTCCAAAGTTATAATAAACAATAATGGGGACAGAGGACAGCCCTGTCTTGTACCTTTTTCAATTTGAAAGGAGTCTGTCAGACTTCCATTGACAATGATCTGGGCTGTTTGCTGCTGATATATTGCACCAATTGACCGTAAAAAGCCATCTCCTATCTGCATTTTTTGCAATGTCTTCAGCAGGAATTGCCAATTAACTCGATCAAAGGCTTTCTCCGCATCCAAAAATATGAATGCGGCCGGGATTTGATTGTTCTTTCCCAGGTATTCTAAGGCGTTGATAATTAATCTAACGTTGTCCTTCATCTGTCTGCCCTGTATAAAACCAGTTTGATCGGTATGTATCAGTTGTTGAATTACCCCCATTAGCCTATTTGCTAATATTTTAGTAAAAATTTTATAATCTACATTGAGTAATGAAATAGGTCTGTAATTTTTTGGTTGGGTAAGGTCTTGGTCTTCTTTGGGTATCAACGATATGAACGCAGTCTTCCACGAAGGAGGCACTTTCCCTCCCGATTGAATTTTATTGAATAGTTCTCTGAGGGGTTCTACCATTTCTAACTGTAGATTTTTATAATAAACAGCTGTTAAACCATCTGTGCCTGGTGCTTTCCCTAACTTTAATTGTTTAATTGCCTGCAAAATTTCCCCAGAGGTTATAGGTTGATTCAGCTTATGCCTATGTTCTTCTCTAACTAGGGGGATTTTCTCTTTATCTAGGTATTTGTCTATATCTCCGTCCTTAATTTTATCCCCTTTATACAACTCTGTAAAAAATTCCCGAAATATCTTTTGAATCTCTTCCTGTTGAAACACTTCCTTCCCTCTGTAACACAATTTGGATACATTTCGAGCTTTCCTTTTTTTTCTAATCTGATAAGCCAACCACCTACCGGGTTTATTTGCATTGCAGAAAGTTTTATGTTTAGCATATAATAAACTAGTAGCTACCTGGTCAGAGATCAGCATATCAAACTGAGATTTTAATATAGCAATTGTTTCCCTAATCTTTGTATCTCCTGGATTCAATGTTAATTCTGACTCTTTCCCTTTAATTTCCTCTTCCAATTCTTTTCGTTTTTGCCCTTGTTTGTGTCTATGTATTTTGTTTATATTCATTAATACTCCTCTCATATACGCTTTGCTTGCATCCCATACATATTCCAAAGATGTGCCCTTGTTCATATTGAGAACAAAATATTCCGATAGCAATTTTTTATAATCATTAACATACTTTTCATATCTAAATAAATTTTCATTCAACCTCCAGGACCTTCTTGCCTGGGCTACCCTTCCCAATTCCATCCAGACTGGATTATGGTCTGAAAGAACTCTCGCCATAATCTTTGTCTTCTTCACCCTACAAAGTAAATCATTTGTAATTAGTATAAAATCAATCCTTGAAAGAGATTGATGTCTATTGGAAAAAAAGGTAAAGTCATATTCTTCTGCATGCCTCTCGCGCCAAGCGTCTCGCAATTCAAAATCGTCCAGCATGTCAAAAAAGGGTTTGGGTAACTTAGCTCGAAATTTGGTGTTCGGGCGAGCTGTCTTCTTATCTCTTTTGGTGTCGATCACGCCATTCCAGTCACCCAACAATATACAAGACTCAAACTCCCACTGTACTAATTTAGCGTGAAGATTTCTATAAAATCCATCTTGTTGTTGATTAGGAGCATAAATTCCCAAAAGTAACGTCTTTTTCCCTTCTAAGATTAAATCTAATGCAATATATCTTCCAAAGGGATCTGCTTCAATTAGCTCAGCTTTAATGTCTTTTCTTAAATATACTACTATGCCATTTTTCTTTTCCATGGCTGAGGTCACAAAATGTTGGCCCAGTTTGGGGGTTAAACAAATATTTTTGATCGGTTGATTTGATATGAGTTTCTTGCAAGCAAATTATGTCATTCTTAAACTGTTTAAGATAATGAAATATTTTCTTTCTTTTCTGTGGAGAGTTCAGTCCGTTAACATTCCATGTCAAAATCTTAGTTGTCATTTTTGGTTGCCTGAAGCTTTTTTAGAGCCTCCTGCAAGGCCTGTCTCACCTTTGGTTTGGCTCCTCCCACAGCTTCTGAGCTTGTTGCAGTAGCTCCTTGATCAATGGCCAACGATTGTTGAGATTGTTGCATAGTAGCTTGTTTATCCGTTTGTCTGGTGGTCTTACGGTTGGATCTTTTTTCCTTGACTCCTTGCCCTTCCGGAAGAGGGAGATGATACATTTTATCTGATGGTTGTGTGGTTTGCTGTTTATCTTGTTCGTCTCGTGGTTTTTCACCGTATCCCGAAGGTTCAGGGTATCCCATCTTCAGATTCCTATGATAGAAATCACGAGCTTTCCATACAGAGCTGAGACGATATCTTTGTTTGTCCATTGTAACTATAATACCGAATGGGGCATCCCATCTGTACTGTATCTGACGCTTTCTGAGCTCTTCCACCAGAAAAGCATAATCTCTTCTGGCTCTTAGCATCTGAGGTGGTATTTCTTTCAAAACAATCAGGTCCTGTCCACCAATTTGAAGCTTAGTATTGTAAGACTCTTGTAGTATTATATTTCTAGATTCTCTTGTAACAAAGTATATTACCACGTCTCGGGGAAGTTGCCTTTGTTTTGCCGCCCATGAGTTAACACGAAAAATCCTGTCAATCTGCCAATCAAAATTGGATCCCGGTTTTCCCACCAGACGGTCAAAAGCTTCAGAAAACATTTGCTTTAAGTTCTCCTGCTTTTCTTCACGCAGCCCCCTCACTCTTAATGCAAGCTCCATCTGCTTATACTGTATCATAATAATTTGTTTTTCAGCATTATCAATTTTTTGTTCCACCACTTCAGTTTTGGATATCAGGTTAGTTTTAGCTTCATTGAGAGTTTCTAAATTATCTTCCATTCCAGAAATATATTCTGTTATCACATTTACAATTCCCATCATATTATCATTCATTTTAGTGACCCTGGTATCGAATTTGTCATATAGAACTTCCATCTCATTCCTTATTTCATCTTTGAAATCTTTAAGCATTTCTAGATTCTGTTCTCTGAATTCTTTAAACATTTCTAAGTTCTGTTCTCTGGATTCTTTGAACATTTCCAGAAAAAATTCTTTTGTTAGTACATCTCCACTAGGGGGCATAGATGGTGGGGGCTGCAACTTTGTACCAGGTATGGGAGACGTTTTCAGAGGTAATTTGACAGAGGTTAATTTGGATGCCATTATATTTTGGTTTTAATTATTTATTCTAAATTACTAATCCACTGTGCTATGTGGAGAAAAAGAAATTCCTCCCCCCCTTTTTTTCCTTCTTTTTTTTTTTTTCCAAGGGGTTTTACGGAGGATTTCAAAAGAGAAAGTCCGTTTGGAATGTTTGGAATGTCTCTTTATCAACAACAAAGAGTCTTGAAAGCTTTAAGGGAGTAGCTCTAATTAAATTATAAGAAATTGTTTCTTTGATTCTGTAGCAGGAAGCCGGAGATAACAAATGCAGAAGCTGTAAACGCCATTTTGAAGACAATTAAACAAAAGAGGTTTTTATAACATTGAAGCTGGTATTTCAGATAGAGAAAGGTTTTAAAGTTCACAAGTTGGTCTTTGCTCGTATTGATTTTTAATAGTCTCTTTTCTAAAGATTGTCCTAAGGGGGAGGGGTCCCGTCTAGTGCTGTGAATAACAGCTGCGAAGTTCAGGTCGGAGTTGAATGACTCAGCTTTGGGTTGATCCTCCCCCTCCGTCCACAGCTCACAAAAAAACAAACTGTGAACTTCAAAGAAGATTCTTACCAGCTGAGATTCCTCACTGCTTTTTTCTTGTCTGAAAAAAGAGTTATCTTCTTGATATTGAGTATATAACGAACCTGAATTCTGGGGGCAGCTCTGTTAAGCTGCCGACCGGCGACAGGCCACTCCCCGGAAGCCAATGATATAGTAGATTTGAAGATGACCACTTGTCAGCCTCTGCTTTGCTTACTTGATATCAGCTGCCATACAAACGGGGTGGGTGGGGCATGATATTTGGGATGGAAATAAATGGTACAGGAGGTGATATGAAAAAGAAAGTTTTCTTCTCACCATCTTCTGCGCATGCTGGTGGCCAGTGTTTGAACCTGGTCAAGGCCAACTGTCCTGCATACCAACATGATAATGCCTTTTGGAGATGCAATCCACATGACACCTAAGGTAGTTGCAGATTGGACACTGGGGTGGGGTCATTGGAGGGAGGGGGTTGGGTTATCATTTGATATATACTTGTTCGTACCTTGCTGGCTCAGATCTTGCTTTACTTTTGCTGCTATATTTTCATAGCCAGTAAAAGTATTCTAATTCCATGAACAATGGAGTTGGGAGTTTTCTTTCTTGGTTATTGATGGAGGCATGCCTGACAATAAGCAAGATCTCATTTCACACTCATCCTGGAGCTAATACCTTCCAAGGGGAGGTAAAAACAAAAATCCTCCACAGAAATGTCAAATCCAGGAGGACAACATGGGGGCTACCAGATCCTCATGCCCTTTGGAAATGGAATGGATGGCTGATCTGGACTTGGAGGAAAGATCCATCCATCCCAGGTGGTCATTGGGAGTGGGGCAGAGGAGTGATCCTGAGGAGATTCCTGCTGGAGTTACCACCAGCCGATGCCGGTGACCTGAGGCTTGGCAGGAAGCTGAACAAGAGGACCTCATGATGATCCATGCTTTGAAACTTTTTCAGGAGGAATGGGAGAAATGCCGTTTCTGTGAGATCTGTGCTGAGAGGGAAGCTGATTTTGCTGATCCAGAAGAGAGACGTGCGGAAGACCTGTCTAACCCAAGGGGGGGCTGGGGGCAGACAGCAGAGCTGATTGGGATGGGAGAGCCCCAGCCACCACAGCAGCAGCCTTCCGAGCCCCTCCAAGGGGGGAGGGCCCCCCGCAGATGCTGAATGCCAAACCTTCCTCCCCTTGCCATGAAATTTGGAGGAGACCCCAAAGAGTTGGGATTTTTCCTGGTCCAGGTCTGGAATTACATGCAACAGTATGGAGAGGATTTCCCTAATGAGGAAGCCAAAGTAAGAGCTGTTACTATGGCATTGTAGAACAAAGCGGCAGCCTGGATGGTTGCTTTGCATAATGATGACTCCCCCCCCTCGCTGAATTACAATGTGTTTATGGCTGCCCTGAGGAAGCGCTTTGATGACCCCCTAGCCGAGTGAAAGGTAAGAACCAAGAAGAAGTCCAGTGGCTGAGTACATCTAAGAGTTTTGTGAGTTTTCTATGCATATGTGGGTTTGGTCTGAGGAGGCTTTAATGGACATTTTTATGGATGGTCTGAATGAAGATATATACCAGAGCTGTGTACCAGAGGAGCCCCATGCAACCTTCAGCATTGGTATGAGATGACAGCAGATGTGAAATTGCCAGGAATAAATATCAGGGAGGCAGCGATAAAACCAAGAATCTCCCTCCCCACCCCCAAAAGAGTTCTGAGGGGAGGAAAGGGCTGGTCTGCAAGCAAGCCCCAGTCTACTGCTTGTTTCCAATGCAGGAAGGGGGGGCACAGGGCAGCAAGCTGCTTCTCAAAAATTGGTCCAAAACACACCACTGCTGGAGAAAAGAAACCAGACCTACAGCCAGGGAAATGCAAAGAAATTGCCTTGAAAGGGGTGGAAGCTGTTGAGGATTTCCCTCCCACCCAGGAGGGAGAAGAGCTCTCTTTTCTTTCGGGAGAAAGTGAAACTGACTCCGATGATGACCTCTTGATAAGTCCCTGATAGGGCCCATCACCATTCCAGTAGAATTTAAAGTGCCCTAAATTGGAGCCCCAGAGAAAATGCTGGTCCTCTTAGACTCTGGATGCACCCGTTGCATAATTAGCCTAGAAGTGGTGGGAAAAATGGGATTAAGACT
Organism: Thamnophis sirtalis; assembly: GCF_051295495.1. NCBI lineage: Eukaryota > Metazoa > Chordata > Lepidosauria > Squamata > Natricidae > Thamnophis > Thamnophis sirtalis. The sequence continues at coordinate 64,344,305 of NW_028261388.1, forward strand.
GAGGATTTTGAAAGTGCCCATTGCCTTTTGCCAATTGGATGACTCAGTGGCTGGGGGAGCCCCTGCCCATTTTGTAACTGAACAATAGAAATGTGGATGGAGGATCACCAAGAAACCCTGAGTTTCATCGTTGCACCTGGGATGGATCATCCCTTCATACTGGGATGTGGCTACGGAAATGGAACCCCTAAGTGAACTGGAAGAAAGTGTGATTGTGCATCCATTCTGCTAAACCCCCAGAGGGGAAGGGGGGGATCTCCCACATAGCCAATGCCAAAACAAACCTAGCTGCTGCAGCACAGAAAAAGATTGAAGGAGAAGAGAAAATCCCCCCAAAATATTGGGACCTCAGGGAGGTTTTCAGTGAAAGAGCCTTCGACAGACAGACACACACACATACACACACACACTGCACCACTGATTGCAGCATTGAGATCCTCTCAGGGGAAAAACTCCCTAAGTTTCAGACATATTCAATGACCACATGTGAAATGAAGGAATTATGAAAATTCATTGACACAAATTTAAAAAGAGGGTTCATACAACCAGCTAGACCATGGTTGGTCACACCAGTATTGTTCAGAGAAAAGAAAGATTGCTCTTTTCGCTTATGCATTAACTATAAAAACCTGAACGCCAATACCACTCATGAAGGACATGTTGGCCCAGTTGGGTAAGGGGAATATTTTCACAAAGTTGGACCTAAGGGAAGCCTACTACAGAGTCAGAATAAAGGAGGGAAAAGAGTGGAAAGGTGTTTGGACCTGGTCAAGGACAACCATCCTGCATACCAACATGATGATGCCTTTTGGAGATGCAATCCACATGACACCTAAGGGAGTTGCAGCTTGGACACTGGCATGGGGTCATTGGAGGGAGAGGCTGGGTTATCATTTGATATGCATTTTTTTTTGCACCTTTCTGGCTCAGATCTTGCTTTACTTTTGCTGCTATCTTTTCATAACCAGTTAAACCAGTGCTGCTGTAGACCACATTGTGGTACGCCACTTCAGCAAAGGGTAGCAAGTCCGACCAGTTGTCTTCTGATAGTCCACATAACATTGGATGTATTGTTCCACCATCGCATTGGGCCTCTCTGTTGTGTCATTCATGTTGGGATGAAACGCTGAGCTGAGTCCTTTTGTGGACCCAATGGATCTCAGGAACTCTCTCCAGAACTTGGCGGTGAACTGAACTCCACAGTCTGAAATGATCCTTTTGGGCACCCCATGCAGGCAATAAATATGTTTCACAAACATTTTTGCTAATTTCTTTGCAGACGGCAACCCTGAGCAAGCGATGAAATGCGCCTGTTTGGAAAACAAATCAATAACTGTCTATATTGCTCTATTCCTGCTGCTGTCTGGGAGCTCAACAATGAAGTCTATTGCAATCTCTTCCCATGGTCAGCTAGGGCTGGCTACTCATTATAGTAGTCCAGGGGGCTTCCCCGGCTGTGTTTTCATCATTGCGCAAGTAGCACAGCTTTTTACATAATCTTCCACTTTCGATTTCATCTTTGGCCACCAAACTTGATGCCTGGCAAGGTGGAGTGTTTTTATGAATCTAAAGTGGCCTCCTAGTTTTGCATCATGGCTTCGCTGTAGGACTTCCAGCCTCAACCCCGCAGGGACATATAGTTTGAATCCCTTCCAGGCTAAGCCACTGCTCATTGTTAGGATGTCCTTGTTATTGTTTAACCACGGGTCTTCCGGGAGTGCTGCTTTCAACTCTGTCATCAGCTTATCCTGGTTTCAGGTTGTGACTGGGGACCTTGTTGGTGGAAGGAAGAAATGATGGGTTGAACAAATTCTTCCTTCTTACTATCATACTGCGGTTTTCTCGACAAAGCATCCACCGACAAGTTCTTCCCTGCAGGGATGTGTTTAAGTTTGAATTGGAACCTTTGGAAGTATTGTGCCCAGCGAACTTGTTTGGGGGATAATCTTCGATGTGTGTGGATAGCTTCGAGGTTTTTATGATCAGTCCAGACCTTGAACGGCATATCCCCCCTTCCAGGAGATATTTCCAGGTGAGCATGCTCCACCTAATTGCCAACGCCTCTTTCTCCCCAATGGCCCACCTCCTTTCAGTAGTGGTGAGTTTCTTGGAGATGTACGTGGACAGCAAGAGGTGGCCTTCTTTATTCTTTTGCAGTAGCACTGCAGCTATTGCTACATCACTGGCATCCTTTGGATTATGAATGGTCGCTTGGGATTGTGGTGTTGCAGTATGGGCTCTTGAGCAAAGAGCTGTTTTAATTTCTCAAAGGCTTTTTGACAGTCCATTGTCAACTTTAGGGGTTGGTTTGCTTTTGGATTTGTTGGGGAAGGCCCCGTTTTTAATAGCTCAGTCAATGGGAGGGCAATTTCCACAAAAGTCGGAATGAACTGCCTGTAGAAATTGGCAAATCCAAGGGGGCTTAAGAGTTATCTGTGAGTACTTGAAGGTTTCCAGTCCAACAAGCTTTCACTTTTCTTGGATCTATTTCTATCCACTCATTTTTTTTATAGTATTTTTAGTATTTTATTAATACTTATAGGCCGCCCTTTTCCCTGAGGGGACTCAGGGCGGCTTACATAAAATAAGGGAGGGGGAAATATGAAACAGTAAACATAAAACAATACATAAGAATAAAATAGTACACAACATTCATTCAATATTCGGGAGGGGGCAGGTTGTGATCTTATCCCCAGGCCTGACGAGCTAGCCAGGTCTTAAGGGCTGTGCGGAAGGCCTGGACGGTGGTGAGGGTACGAATCTCCACGGGGAGATCATTCCAAAGGGTCGGAGCTGCAACTGAAAAGGCTCTCCTCCGTGTAGTTGCCAGTCGACACTGACTGGCAGATGGAATTCGGAGGAGGCCCAATCTATGCGATCTAATCGGTCGCAAGGAGGTAATTGGCAGGAGGCGGTCTCTCAAGTACGCAGATCCACTACCATGAAGGGCTTTGTGAGTGGTAAGTAGCACCTTGAAGTGCACCCGGGATCAACAGGTAGCCAGCGCAGCTCGCGGAGGATAGGTGTTATGTGGGCGAACCGAGGCGCACCCACAATCACTCGCACGGCCGCATTCTGGACCAGCTGAAGCCGCCGGATGCTCTTCAAGGGCAGCCCCATGTAGAGCACATTGCAGTATTCCAGCCTAGAGGTCACAAGGGCCCGAGTGACTGTTGTGAGAGCCTCCCGGTTCAGGTAGGGTCGCAACTGGTGTACCAGGCGAACCTGGGCAAATGCCCCCCTGGTCACAGCCGTCAAATGATGGTCGAATGTCAGCTGTGAATCCAGGAGGACTCCCAAGTTGCGAACCCTCTCTGAGGGGTGTAAAATTTGACCCCCCAGCCTGAGTGTTGGAACAGTGGTCGAATTATTGGGAGGGAAACACAACAGCCACTCGGTCTTCTCTGGGTTGTGTACAAGTTTGTTAGCCCTCATCCAGTCCCTAACGGCTTCAAGACCCCGGTTCATCACGTCCACCGCTTCATTGAGTTGGCACGGGGCGGACAGATACAGCTGTTGAGCCAAGGTGGCGCAGTGGTTAAATGCAGCACTGCAGGCTACTGCTAGATCAGCAGTTCAGCGGTTCAAATCTCACCGGCTCAGGGTTGACTCAGCCTTCCATCCTTCCGAGGTGGGTAAAATGAGGACCCAGATTGTTGGGGGCAATATGCTGACTCTCTGTAAACCGCTTAGAGAGGGCTGAAAGCCCTATGAAGCGGTATATAAGTCTACTGCTATTGCTATTGCTATTGTGTATCGTCCGTGTATTGATGGTATCTTATCCCGTGCCTCTGAATGATCTCGCCCAGCGGTTTCATGTAGATGTTGAATAGCAGGGGGGATAAGACCGAACCCTGTGGCACCCCATATGTTAGGGGCCTAGGGGTCGTTCTCTCCCCCCCAACTAACACCGACTGCGACCTGTCCGAGAGGTAGGAGGAGAACCACCGCAAAACGGTGCCTCCCACCCCCACCTCCCGCAGTCGTCGCAGAAGGATACCATGGTCGATGGTATCGAAAGCCGCCGAGAGGTCAAGGAGAACCAGGATGGAGGCATGGCCTCCATCTCTGGCTCTCCAGAGATCATCGGTCAATGCGACCAAAGCGGTTTCTGTGCTGTAACCAGGTCTGAAGCCTGACTGGAAGGGGTCGAGATAACTGGCTTCCTCCAAGGACCGTTGGAGCTGTAGGGCCACCACCTTCTCAACAACCTTCCCCATAAAGGGGAGGTTGGAGACTGGGCGATAGTTATTAAGAACAGCTGGATCCAAAGATGGCTTCTTCAGGAGGGGTCTCACCACAGCTGCTTTAAGTGCGGCGGGGAAGTGCCCCTCCCGAAGCGAGGCGGTAGCAACCGCCTGAATCCAGCCTCGTGTCACCTCACTGCTGTTGGCAACCAGCAAGGAGGGACACGGGTCCAGTACACAGGTGGAGGCACTCACAGCTCTCATGGCCTTGTCCACATCCCCGGGGGCAACATCCTGAAACTCAACCCAGTAGTGATCTACTAATTCATCCTCTTGTGCCACGGCTGGAACTGCGGGAATGGAGTCCAAATCCGCCCGAAACCGAGCAACTTTGTCCGCTAAGAATTGGGCATAATCCTCAGCTCTACCCTGCAAGGGTTCGCCCGTATTCCTCCTATTTAGGAGGGAACGGGTTATCCTAAACAGGGCGGCTGGGCGGGACTCAGCGGACGCAACCAAGGTGGCAACATGAGATCTTTTTGCTGCCCTAAGTGCCCTGATGTACTCCTTGGTGCAAGTTGTTAGGAGTGCTCGGTTCGATGCGGATTTATCGGACCTCCATTGGTGCTCTAGGCGTCTCCTCCGACGCTTCGTCTCCCGGAGCTCCTCGGTGAACCAAGGAGGCCTCCGGGATTTGCCGCCTCGGAGGGGCCGTAGTGGCGCAATCCGGTCAAGGGTCTCCGATGCCGCCGTGTGCAAGGCAGCAACCAGAGTCTCGACCAGACTGTGGGCGAGAGTATCAGGAATAACCCCAAGCTCCGTCTGGAACCTCGAGGGGTCCATAAGTCGCCTGGGGCGGAACCACTTGGTCGGTTCCTCCTCCCTACAGTGGGGGTTTGGTCTCCGGAAGTCAAGCCTCAGTAGGCAGTGGTCTGACCACGACAGGGGTATGATCTCATTACCCCTCAGACCAAGATCACAAGTCCACTGCTCCGAGAGGAATACGAGGTCGAGCATGTGACCCGCTGAGTGGGTTGGGCCCCGGATTACCTGGGTCAAGCCCATGGCCGTCATGGAAGCCATGAACTCCTGCGCTCCATCAGAGTGTTCACCGAGCGAAGGCAAATTGAAGTCCCCCAAGACGATAAGCCTGGGGAACTCAGTTGCTAGCTCGGCTACCGACTCGAGGAGCGAGGGGAGGGCTGCTGCAACGCTGTTGGGAGGCAGGTACGTTAACAGCAAACCCACTTGACCCTTGAGGTCCAACTTCACCAGTAGGGACTCACACCCGACAAGCTCCGGAGCAGGGATCCTACGAGGTGCTAGGGACTCCCGGATAACAATAGCCACACCGCCACCCCTTCCCTGGGCTCTCGGCTGATGCAGCACCTGAAATCCTTCTGGGCACATCTCTACGAGGGGGACTCCTCCCTCCGGGCCCAGCCAGGTTTCAGTAATACATGCCAGGTCTGCCCTCTCGTCTAAAATTAAGTCCCGGACGAGGGGAGCCTTGTGAACTACAGACCTGGCATTTAGCGACAACAGCCTGAGACCAGGGTCCTGATTACTCGCGCCATCTGGCCTCGGAGTGGGACTCATAGGGCCGGAAGGAGGGATCTCTGTAACGTAGCGAACCCTCCTTCCCCGGTAATGGCCAGCCCTAAAGTCCCCGCCATATCTGCCCCTCCCTGTTACGACCGTAATGCTCCGGCCCTCTCCCGTGTCCCTGGTCCCCTCAACCACCCCAATGTCCCCCGCATTCCTCGGCAGGTCCTCCGAATCATACATACTCATTCACTCGCCCAGGCAATCCCCACAAGGAGATTAAAAACACAAAAATACAACAATAATAATGATAAAAGTGGGATCATTCATTCAATCTCATACATACTCCTAACATATCCCAAACACAGTAAGAAAAAAAGAGGTAGAAAAAAGGAAGGAAAAGATAGAATTGCGCAGTTATTACGTTGTTAAGATGCGAGTCCAGGTAGAGCCAAGTGGCTCTCAGTAATTGAAGTAATTAAAATAATTGTTGTGATTAGCGTCCAGTTGTAGTCCGGAGAAGGTATACAGGGGGGTAGTTCGTATTCCCCTCTTCTGTTGGTCTGGATAAGTCCAAAGAGTCCGGAACAGTTGAAGGGGGTAGGAGGCCTTCTTCCACAAGTGCTGCTCCAAATAGAGCCCCAAGAATAATAATGGCAGATAGTGATGTTGATGGTACTCAAAGCCAGGTGAAGCTGAGCTAGCGGGTCTGGAACCAGATGGAACTGAGGTAGCAGGTCCGAAGACAGATGGAACTTAGCTAGCAAGTCTGGGTGACCACAAACCACAATCAAAGGTGGCTGGAAGTTAAAAACCCACCATAAGGGGGTGGCAGATGGTACATGGAAGACACAAGGAAGAGCCTTACCGCAGCAAAGGGGGGCAGGAAGTAAAATGCGTCCAGGTGGCCACCTGACTGGGCAGGGATGAAGAAGGGAGGAGGCAATGCTGGGAGGGAAGTAAGGCTGGATGGAAGAAGGGGCCATCCGGAGGGGCTGATGCAGCGTCGGGGAAAGCCACCCATCCACTCTGCTCAGTCCCCACACTGCTCCGATGCGTTCTCTCTCCCTCCGAAATAATGATGGTCTCACACAGCCCCAATGAGGCAGTTCGATAAGCCAAATAGAAATGCCGAAAGCCGCCTCCGTTGCAGCCGACGTGGTGTTACTCCTCCCACCACCAAGTAATACAAGCAACTCACGGCACCCAGATCCCCAGAGTTGTAGAGCCCGGGGGCGTCCAGGAACGGCGACCCCCGCAAGGGACTGGGCTAGCTCTATAAATTCTCTCTCCTTCCAAGGCAGTAATAGTCCCATAGAACCCCAGTAAAGTGGCTCGATGAACCAGATGGAATCGCCTGGGCTGAAAAACGCCGACGCGACGCCGCCCCCCCCCCACTGCCGGATAATGCGGGCGGCTCGCAGCTCACAGACCTTCGAGATCGTGCAGTCCGGGGTCGCTCAGAAACGGCGACCCCCACAAAGGTCTGGGCTCCTCGGGTCCCCTGGATTCCGGACATCCCCGGGACCTTCTTCGGGCATAGAATTTTCAGGTTTTCAGATGTTTTTTCAGTGTTTGCTCTCCTTATCGGCTGGAGCAAAACGCCTGGGCGCCATCTCGTTGGAGATGCAATAACCCAAGTAATCTAGTGAGGTCTTGTGGAACTCACACTTCGATAACTTTGCGTATAGCTGCGTATAGCTTGGCGGCTATAAGTTTTTCCCAGACTTGTTGTACCAGTTTCACATGTTCTTCCAACGTTTCAGAGAAGATCAAAATGTCATCAAGATAAAGGAGCACTCTGTGGTACAGGTGCTCATGTAGCACCTCATTTATGTACTGCATGAAGACTATGGGTGCTCCTTGTAGCCCAAATGGCATGACTTAGTACTGAAAACTGCCAAGGGGGATGTTAAAAATGGTCCTCTACTCATCTCCCTCTCTGATCTGAATGCAGTAATATGCCTCTCTCAAGTTCAGTTTAGTGAAGATTTTGCCTTTAGCCAAGTGGTTCAACATAGTGGTTCTTTCATGAGGGGAAGGGGATAAGTGCTCTTTTTGCATATCGTATTCAAGGCTCGCAGATCAATACAGAGATGAACTCCGCCATCTTTCTTTTCTCTGAAGAGCATGGGGGCTGCTACTTTCGACTTCGCTAGTTCAATAAATCCCTGTTTCAAATTGATGTCAATTTAGTTCCTCAATTCAACCATCTCTTTGGGAGTCATGGAGTACATTTTTGGCTTTGGTAATGTAGCCCCCTGTTTGAAGTTTATTGCGCAATCTGTGAGCTGGTGGGGGAGAGATAGTTGCAATCTTCCTCACTGAACACCCCCCCCCCAAGTCCCAGTAGTCTTTTGGTACTTATTGGATCCCTGGGGGCTTTGTGTCTGCTGCAGGTGTTGCAGGTTCGGACGGTCTGGGCTGTTGGGTTCAATCGTTCCTGGGTGACCTTTTGGCTCCACCAGTGGTAATGGCCCAAAGCTGATAATCAGTTTTCTAATACCGTACTCCCACTTTATTGTAGGTGCCCACTTGTCTAGCCACACAAGCCCCAAGATAATTGATTCCTGCATTCTTGGAGCCATGATGAATCCGAGGAACTCATAGTGGCGGCCTATCATTAACTTTACCAACTCAGTAATTTTTGTGGCTGCCCTTCCCCAATCAGTGTTTCATCTACTTGCTCAAACTGAATGGGATGTTTTAAGGGTCTTGTGCATATGCCTAGCTGCTCCACATTCAATATGTTGGTTAAGCATTGGGTGCAGCCAGTGTCCATAATTGCCCCAACTTCCCCATCCACTCCTGTTTCAGGCACTTGGAGGTTGCATTTTATCATAAATGGCCAGATGGGTGCAATCATCATTGGGTCATCTTCAGCATTTTCCTTCTCCCCATTGGTTGGGCTTTTCACCACCTTAGGTTGGGGGTCCACCTCCTGAGGTTGTTGGCCCAGATGACTCTTTTGTGGTGGCTTCTAGGGCCTTCTCTTTACCACACTGGTGGTTGGTGTGCACATTTGTGATATTGGGGCTGGAGCTGAGCACTCTAACACTCTGTGGCCGAATTGATAGCAACGGTGGCATTTTATTGCCTCCCTGAAGGATGGAACCCAGTTGTATCTCTAAACTTAGGAACCACCTCATCACATTGTTCCACTATCCATCCTGCAGCTTCCCCCTCATTCATCCCTTCTCCCATTGTTGAGAACTCTTGTCTGTAGGAAGGTGGGGTAAGAACCTGTAGGGGCATTGCAGGTGAGACTGGACTCAGTGGGGGGGGGGTCAATCCCTGGGTTGGCCACTGCCCAGTTATCTGCCATGGTGCCATCTGCTGAGGGAGAGCAGGTGCCCATTGGCATCTCTCCCATCCATGACCTGGGGTTCGTTTTAAAGAATTCCAGCAATTAAAAGTAAGAATTAACTTAAAGGAATGTTCATAAAATAGAAGGCCATCTTCTAAATTAATTCAAGAAGCACCACAAGATCTAGAAGAAAATCTGGTCTGTCTTAACACTGATATCAACGACATAAATGATAAATTAATCTCAAGTAAAATAAAGAATTCAATAATTGCAGATGACAGATCTGTAATTGTCTTCAATTGAGAAGTTTATAGACAGAACTGAACAAGTTGGAAGCTGGAATACAATTCATGGAAACAGAAACTTTGCATGGTTGTGGGATGTGTACTCTGAAGAGATGAGAGCTGAGTCAGAGATTCAGGTCTGGGCAGGTCCCATTAGAGGAGCCAGATGAATAGTGTTTTTTCTGTACAATATATTAGGACATAATTTACAGAAACCCATACTGAATCAATCATTGCTCAAGTCAAGAAGGACCACACTAGGTATTAAAGTCCCTAATACCTAGTGCTATAGCAAGTGTCCTCAACCCCAGGCCATGGGCTATTGGGAACTGGCCCATGAAAGCAGTGGGTGAGCGTGTTAGCTTGTGAAGCTACATTTGTGCATATGCATGCATGACCCCCCCCCCACACACACACACTGTTGCTGCCAGTCTGCAATTCCAGAAAGATTGGGGACTTAGGACTATTGGGGGAAAAAGCTGCAAATATACAAAGATCAAAAACAAAGAAATAATGATCTTTTATTACCAACCAAATCCAACAAGAATCGTGTTACAATGAGCTCTGGGGCTTAGATCATTTGAGATTAGTACTCCTAGGTCCTTGACAGAGTGAAGGTTGTGTACGAGGTTGTATCCACCCAGCTTGTATTTAGTGTTCTGATTTTTGTTGCCAATGTGTAGGACAGCACATTATCTAACAAATGCTCTGTGTGTCAGAATGGTCACACAATTGGCAACTCCAAATCTCATCTGATCTCATCGGCTGCGGCCGCACCCTTTCCCCTTTCCGCCTCTCCTCTGACAAGCTTTGGACATTACTGCCAAGGGGAGCTGAAGCCCTTTGGCCTCCCCCTCCCCTCCCACTGGGCCTTTGCTGTCTGTGGTGGGGCACCACCTGCACCATCCCTCGACTGCCTCCCCCCGCCCTTAAGCCAGCCTACCCCTGGCCAGCCCAGCGGAGCTCCAGAGGAGGCGGAGGCGGGGCATCTCCTCAGGCCGGCCGTGTGCACTCTCCACCCCCCCTCACAGCGAGCCAGCTATGGCCTTGCCAAGGCGGCTCTGATGGGGCGGTGTCAGCAGTGTCAGCAGTGTCAGCCTGAGGTGCAGCCCGGCCCCTGGGTGCCCCATGAGGCGGCACACCGAGGACTTCTCCTCCTGCGACATCCTGGGTGTCTAACTCTCCCGGGCCACCGATTTGGAGGAGCCTGAGCACAGCTCCTCCGAGGAGATGCTCAACAAGTTCCACGAGGCTGACAGCCCCCGCGCTGTCTCCCCCAACCAACTTCACCCGGCTCAGCAGCCCCGAGTCCTGACCAATGGCAGCACCCACCTGCCGCCCCACTACACCCAGACTGGACCACAGCAATGCATGGCCGGGTACAGCTAGTTCTATTATAAATAAGTAATATATACCTTTACCTATGTGTGCAGTCTATTACCTATCATTAATGAATTCTAAGAAAATTCATGTAAGAATAGCATTCCAATTATAAAAGAGCACTTCAATTATCTAATGTATAATGAAAGAACTACATGGATTTCGAAGCCCAATATACAAGCATATATCCAGTTTTGCAACTGATCAGTATTAGAAGTTAATATAAGTAATGTACCTATATAAAACAAATATTGACTACAGTATTGCTATTAAATAAAAATCATACAAATTTATGATTGAAATGGCAGCTTGAATAGCAGTTCTTAAAGACAATTTATTTCTCCAATATTACCATACTGACATTCCTTTTAAAATTACTTTTTGGCAGGATGAAGTGGTCCGCTTTTCAAGCATTCAACCTCAGATAGAAAAACTGAAGGTACAAGGCAAAGCACTAAAACAGAACCAGCAGTGCCCAGTGTTTTTGGAAGCAGATCTTGTTGCCTTTAGTAATCATTTCGCTCAAGTGTACAATGATTTGAAAGCTAGAGAAAAGCAGCTACAAACAAGTAAGTGCTGATACTAATTATTGTCAACAAATAGCTCAGAACCAAAATGAGTTTGGAAGGTCATTTATATATTTAGCTATGTAACAAAAAATCAATGGTCCTGCAGCTAATCCTAACTTTTACTCATTTTTCTATCTTCTTCTCATTTTTCTTCTGTACAAGTGCAGTATATATGCAAAACAAAATATAAATTTTGTTTATTTGGAATTGATTTGGGCTTTGATTCAAAAATGCTGATTGTACATTGCCTACAGAAATTGGTTATCAAATTTAATGATAAGTAGAACTAGGGTTCTATTATGTCATAACGTCTTTATGCATTATACAATGTTTATTGTAAAGAATAAACCAGCATCAAACTTACTTTACTTCAAAATGCCAGTTATTAGAGTCACCTAAATTCGAGGGGACACAGTGGCTCATTGGCTAAGATGCTGAGCTTGTCAATCAGAAAGGTTGGCAGTTCGGTGGTTCGAATCCCTACCACCGCATATCGGAGTGAGATCCAGTTACTTGTCCCAGCTTCTGCCAACCTAGCAGTTCGAAAACAGATAAAAATGCAAGTAGAAAAATAGGGACCACCTTTGGTGGGCATTCCATGTGTCTTCGGCATTTAGCCATGCCAGCCACATGACCACAGAGATGTCTTTGGACAGTGCTGGCTCTTCGGCTTTGAAACGGTGAAGAGCACCTCACCCTAGATTCGGGAACGACTAGCAGGGATGTTTGCAACTTGTGGTCCTCTGCTGTGGCTCCCTGTCAGGTGATCCCACCACTGACTGCCCCTGCCCCTTGCCCTTCCCTCCCAGTCACTCCTTGCCTGGTCTGAGAAGTTAAAGGCAATGGCAGGGGCTGGGGCTGGGGCTGATTCTCTGGAGCTTCTTCTGGTCCTTGTTGGTGCTGGGCATGCCTTGGCCATTTGGAAAGACATGCAACCCGCTCTCCGCCCCAAGATGCTGGCCCAACCCAGCCACAATTGATGCGGGCTTTGCTAACATTAGGGCTGGTGTGCTGGGAATGGGATCTGGGATGATGGGATGACAGAAAGGAGATGGGCCCACAACGCCCAGCACAGATTTAAAACTTGTACAGGGGACTTTTGCCACCCAGAAGACGTTTTTCAATGAAAGCAGGCAGTGGCACAGCTCCACTGGAAGAGTAAAGACGTTCAAGTTCAAGGCAGTGGGAAAAGGGGGCTGGCCCTGGGGGTCAGGCTCAAAGAAAGCCAGTGCCCTTGCCAATGACATTCACCAATCAGCCAGTCACCCGCTCTCTGTCTCTGTCTCTGTCTCTGTCTCTGTCTCTGTCTCTGTCTCTGTCTCTGTCTCTCTCTCTCTGTGTGTGTGTGTGTGTGTGTGTGTGTCTTCTCTCTCTCTCAGAAAGCCGAGGCTGGGCCAACCTGGCAAGTTCTCCTTGGGGCTCTTTGCTACTCCTTTTCTTTCTTCTTGGCAACTTTTTGGAAATCCAGGCTGACTGAGCATGAGCTGTGGTGGAGGCTTTCCTTCGGGTGAGCCTCTCCCTCCTTCTTCTCCTGCAACTACAGCCAGCCAGAGAGAGACAGAGAGAGAGGGAGAGGAAGAGAGAGAGAGGCATAGAGAGACACAGAGATGCAGAGAGAAGGGGGAAAGAGGGAGAGAAAGAGACAGAGAGATACAGAGAAAGAGATAGATAGATAGATAGATAGATAGATAGATGATAGATAGATAGATAGATAGATAGATAGATAGATAGATAGATAGATAGATAGATAGATACAAAGAAAGAAGGGAGAAGAAGGGGGAAGAGTGACACAGAGAGAGATCCTATATAATCCTCATAGGCATTCTTAGAAATAAAAACAATGGCTGCCAACTTGTCATGTAAAGATAAATGTTGGATAAAAATAAACTTGAATTTCTATATAATGAAACTTTTTGCTTTCCAAGTTGACTAAATAACTGTAGCTGGGATTTTAAGTATTACATTGCAAAAGAAGTTAATGATTATTTTTGCTTGGACTCAATACAATCTGTCAGCAGTGCTTCTAAAATATTAATTAGCAGAGAAATAAGATTGAACAATATGATTCTGTATGCTTCTTGTGTTGCTTAAATTTGATTTGTGGGAATTTAGTAATAATAATATTAAAATTATTAATTCTGACCATACTATGACATTATTTTGAGGGGGTTTGGTTATGCTTTTTAAATTGAATTAAATTGGTTGTTTTTAGTTTGCATTTACTTTTTAAAGAACATAACTTGTATTTCAGAGATTTGGTTTTAAATGAATATATTTCAATTATTATTTGTGCTGTTTATTAAAGTGTATTTTAAAAGTGTAGTTATGTGTTTGTGTGTATCCACACACATATATATACACAGATTTTTTCAAAAAAATCCTTCTTACCCCTATGAGCAGTGGTGGGTTTCAAAAATTTTTGGAACCTCTTCTGTACGTGTGGCCTGCTTTGTGGGAGTGGCTTGCTGCCCATGTGACTGGGTGGGAGTGGCTTGCCACCCATGTGACAGGGTGGGAGTGGCTTGCCGCCCAGGTGACTGGGTGGGAGTGGCTTGCCTCCCATGTGACCGGGTAGGAGTGGCTTGCCAGCCATGTGACCGGGTGGGAGTGGCCAAGACAATGTCACTGAATTCTTTGCCCCAATGGATAAACTTCAGTAAGATTAAAATAAGTACACAAAATAATAAAAAAGCTACTTACAGAAGGAAGATGACTGTCCTTGCCAGTCTTCAGTATCACTGACTCCAATGACTGGCCTGCACAAAGAAGAGACACAGAAATGAACTCTTCCATTGCATGCACTGCATTAGGATGAAACCAGCACACAAAACAATAAAGACAGCTACTTACAGAGGGACGATTACTGCCTTGCCAGTCTTCTGCACAACACCTCCTCACCACCTTGCTCCAATAACCTGCACAAAGAAGAAACACAGAAAGGAGGATTTTAATTGCATGCACTGTATTAGGATGAAACAAGCACACAAAATAATAGAAAAGTAAGATTACTGTCCTTTTCTCCGTCTTCTGCACCACCACCTCACTACCTTGCTCCAATAACCTGCCCAAAGAAGAGATATAGAAAGGAAGACTTTAATCGCATGCACTGCATTAGGATGAAACAAGCACACAAAATAATAGAAAAGGAAGATTACTGTCCTTTTCTCCGTCTTCTGCACCACCATCTCACCACCTTGCGCCAATAACCTGCACAAAGAAGCGACACAGAAAGGAGGAGTTTAATCGCATGCATTGCATTAGGATGAAACCAGCACACAAAACAATAAAAACAGCTATTTACAGAGGGAAGAATACTGCCTTGCCGATCTTCTGCACACCACCATCTCACCACCTTGCTCCAATAACCTACACAAAGAAGAGACACAGAAAGGAGGACTTTAATCACTTGTACTTACTATATTAAGGATGAACCCAGAACATCCAGCAATAAAGACAGCTACTTACAGAGGGAAGATTACTGCCTTGCCGGTCTTCTGCACACCACCACCTTACCACCTTGCTCCTATAACCTGCACAAAGAAGAGACACAAAAAGGAGAACTTTAATCGCATACACTTATAGCTTACATAAGAATAACACAATGAAAGAGATACACTCAAGTACTTACTTGTGTTATTGGTTTTCTGGTTGTTGATATTTCCATATTGTTCTTAGGCTTCCAGACTCCTCAGTTGCAGCTTTCTTGGTCTTTATTCATGGATCATCAGCCATGTGGTGGGGTGCTCTGAGCCACTTTTTCACTGCAGGAATTGGGTCCCATCTCTCAACAGGCAGGCCAACAACATTTATCACCATCAGTTTACTTATGTTTGGAACAATTAGGCAGGTTCTTTGCTCTGAACATATGAGGTTCATTTTTTAGAACCCCCTTTCCGCCTCTGCTGAACTAACAGCAATTGTCCTGACAATATCTCTAGCTTTTCTGATATCGTCAGGAATTTTGTACTTGTTTGGATTTTTTAGCACATTTTCCAAAAAATCTCTGTAGTCGTTCAAATTAATTTCTTAATTAGAAATTTCACCAAATTCAAACAATGCTGCCTCTGCCTCAGCCCATGGAATGACTACATCTTCAATGTTCCAGTAATCTGGCTCCAAATATGTGATAAAGTGTAACTTGTTTGCGGCTGGCAATTGGCTACTTGTTTTTAGATGGTCACAATCCATCAGCCTTTTGTTCAAATTGGTGGTGATGCTTGACAGAATCTTGTCACGAGGAAGGGCAACAAATGTTGATTTGCAGCTAAATTGATGTTTTTGAAGGCGTGTTTTTAGCATTGCATCAATGTTGTTTTCATATGTGCCCTTTCTCTGTCTAAGCATTTCAAAAGCTTTGATTGTTCACAATACTTTTTGGCCTTGATGATATCTATGTCTCTCCCCTGCAGGGCATTTGACAGATGAGAAATCTCATTTAGAATATCTATCATGAGGGCCAAATCCTTCAAAAAATTTAGAATTTCAAAATGGGAAGCCATGCCTGGGAATCTTTCATTGTCCAGAAAAAAATGGATGTAGTGCTGGATAAGCACGCCACACAACCATGGTTGCCCTTCAGGCAACCCATCTTGGTTCCAAAACTCTGCCAATGTTCACAATTTCAATGTCCAATTGTTCAGAGATTTGGAAAAGGTCATTCTGGCTCTTGCAGGATTTGTGGAAGGTGGTGTGTATTTTATCAAGGAAGATCTTGAAGTGGTTGAATTGCTTTATTTCTCTTATTGCATCATCCAGCACAAGTTGGAGGCAGTGGTTCAAGCAGTGCCAGATTATGATGTTTGGGAAGTCTTGAGCTATTCTGGTGCTGACTCCAGATTTTCTTCCAAGCATAACATTGGCACCATTGGAGCAGAAAGTGATTAAATTCTTCTGGAGATATTTGGTGGTAAACCCAACTTTACGCAAGCTTCCCATCGCTGCAGAACATATGGTTTCCGCATCTTGTTTCTCTGATTCCAAAAGCTCAACAAAAATGATTGCTGGGCATTCTGGATCCTCAACTCTTACAAAAACTATCAGCACTGCTTTCATTTAAAGTATTGAGGTTTCATCGATTATTAGGCACACCTTTAGATTCTTTGCAATAATCCTGGAAAACATGGTGGTTTGGATTTCATTTGCAATGAATTCAACTATTTTCACTGTGGATCTCTGTAAATGCAAGCCAACTCCCACATCCACTCCAACCATAGTTGGCAAATCTACCTGTGCTTCAATGTCTGAGAATGGATTACATCTTTGCGCCAGATCGTAAACAATAGAAAATATTTTTGAAAGTATTGGATAAATGTTTGTCAGTTGACTTATCTACGGATTTGGTTAAAGCATCCTGCTCCCGTTGCTTACTGTTCTCCAAGCAAATAAGGTGTGCTTTTGATTGAAAATGTTCCTTTAATTTTTTTCTGAGCAATGCTTGTTCTGTCTCCTTAGTTTTCCCTGCTGGCACAACCTGGAAATGTTTCTACTCTCTAGAAACATGAATACCTTTCTCTAATGAGAACATGGGTTTTGCACAGTACTCACAACCTAACTTCTTGCCGGATACTGCCAGTCCATCATACTTGTCCTTGAAGTGTTGTATTGCTGCAAATTCCAGCAGTCAGGAAGTTGTGGAACTTCAGTGGAGGAGATGGACTTGCTGCTTTCTCCAACCTCAAGTGGTGGAAGTGGTTGTGTTGCTGCTGCTGTTGGTGTGGTGGTGGTGGTGGTGGTGGTGGTGTTGCTTGTTTTGCTGGTGCTTGTGGTGCTGGTGCTTGTGATGCTGGTGTTGGTGCTGGTGTTTGTTGTGGATCAGCTGATTCCCCAGCTTTTGGTTTTTTGGAGAAGAAAGTGGTCATACTCTGTTGCCTCTTTTTCATTCTGTTAAATAATACTAACTACAAAAGAAATAAAACAATATTGGACTCAATTGTGGTTGTAAGCTGAGGACTACAGGTAACCGAAGGGACCTCTACTTTCACTCAACAATGTACAGTCTTTTCAGGAAGGATGTCCCCCAACAAACAGGAAAGATATAAACAAACAGGAAAGATATAGTCTTTCATCCAAGATGTTAGATCAAGAATGAATGTCATAGGTAGATTCACAGAGCAATACAGATTTCTTTTTCTGAAATTTGGTTCTTAGTTAAAAAAAACAGGAATATATGAATTAGGTTCAGTACTTAGGTTGGTCCAAGTAGCTATTCAATAGTTAGTGATTAGAAGCAATGGTAAAGCAAGATATGGATTTAAAACCAGAAATATTTTGTTGGCTATTTGAAAGGGAATACAAGACATATTTAATTTTACACATCTCATCCCAGAATGCATGGCAGAAACGTCCTGCTGGGAAGAACGGAGGCTACGGGAGGGGAAGAGGGGTCTATGGGTGCAGGGATGGGCCGGTGCATCCCGGTCATAGTTGGGAGAGGCAGGTTTGACGGGAGTTACAGGGCTAGCCATTACCGGGGAAGGAGGGTTCGCTACGTCACAGCGATCCCTCCTTCCAGCCCTGTTAGTTCCACTCCAGGACCAGATGGCGAGAGATGTCAGGGCCCTGGTCTCAGGCTGCTGTTGCTAAATGCCAGGTCTTTAGTTCACAAAGCTCCCCTCGTCAGGGATCTAATACTAGACGAGGGGGCAGACCTGGCATGTAATACTGAGACCTGGCTGGGCCATGAGGGAGGAGTCCCCCTCACTGAAATGTGCCCAGAAGGGTTTTGGGTGCTACATCAGCCGCGACACAGTGAAGGGGTGGGGGAGTGGCAGTCATCATCCGAGAGTCACTAGTAGGATCCCTGCTCCGGAGATTGTCGGGTGTGAGTCCCTTCTGGTGAAGTTGGACCTTGGGGGTCAAATGGGTTTGTTGCTAATGTACCTACTTCCCAACAGCGTTACAACAGCCCTGCCTGTGCTCCTCGAGTCAGTAGCCGAGCTGGCGGTTGAGTTCCCCAGGCTTATAGTGCTGGGGGATTTCAACCTGCCATCGCTTGGTGAACGCTCTGATGGAGCACAGGAGTTCATGGCTTCCATGACAGCCACGGACTTGACCCAGGTAATTCAGGGTCAGACTCATTCAACGGGGCACACACTCGACCTCGTGTTTCTCTCGGATCAGTGGAGACGTGATCTAGATTTGAAGGGCATTAAGATCTTGCCCTTGTCCTGGTCGGATCACTTCCTACTGAGGCTCGACTTTCGCAAACCAATTCCCCACTGTAGGGAGGGGGAACCGATTAGGTGGTTCCACCCCAGGCGCCTGATGGATCCTATGGGATTTCAGATGGCACTTGGCCCACAGTCGGGCGGAGTCCTTGGTCGCTGCTTGGAATATAGCGGCGGCGGAGGCTCTAAACCAGATTGCGCTTTTACGGCCTCTCCGCGGCAGTGGGTCCAGGAGGGCTCCTTGGTTCACCGAGGAACTCCAGGAGATGAAGCACCAAAAGAGATGCCTAGAGCGACGCTGGAGGGCTAGTAACTCCGAATCCGATCGAAGACAATTAAGAGCCTTTATTAGAACTTATCTAGTGGCGATATGGGCAGCAAAATGTGCACATTTGTCCGCTCTTATTGCATCCACAGAATCTCACCCAGCCACCCTGTTTAGGATTTCCCGCTCCCTCTTGAAAGGGAGGGATGCGGATGAACCCTGACAGGTTAGAGCTGAGGAATTTGTTCAGTTTCTGTCAAATAAAATCGCTCAGATCCGGACGGACCTGGACTCCACTTGGATGGTACCAGCCAAGGCGCCGGGGGAAGGTCCTGATCGGATTTTATGGAGCGAGTTTCAACTTGTCACTCCTGAGGAAGTGGACAAGCCCATGGGAGCGGTGAGTGCCTCTACCTGTTTACTGGACCCGTGTCCCTCCTAGCTGGTCTCGACCAGCAGGGAGATGATATGTGGCTGGCTCCAGAGGATTGTTAACACCTCTCTTCTGGAGGGATCCTTCCCGCATCCTCTAAAGGATGCGGTGGTGAGACCCCTCCTTAAGAAACCATCCCTGGATCCAGACATTTTAAACAACTATTGCCCAGTCTCCAACCTCCTGTTCGTAGGGAAGGTTGTTGAGAAGGTGGTGGCCTTTCACCTCCGGTGAACCTTGGATGAAGCAGATTATCTAGATCCCTTTCAGTCGGGTTTCAGACCTGGTTACGGCACAGAAACTGGTCGCGCTGATCGATGATCTCTGGTGGGCCAGGGATAGAGGTCATTCTTCTATCCTAGTGCTCCTTGACCTCTCAGCGGCCTTCAATACCATCGACCATAGTATCCTTCTGTGACGGTTACAGGAGGTGGGATAGGGAGGCACCATTCTAAGATGGTTCTCCTCTTACCTCTCGCACAGGTCACAGTCGGTGTTTGTTGGAGGACAGAGGTCGACCCCTAGGCCCCTCAAATATGGGGTGCCGCAGGGTTCGGTCCTGTCCCCCCTCCTATTTAACATCTACATGAAGCCGCTGGGTGAGATCATACACCAGCACGGGATCAAATACCATCAATATGCAGACGATACTCAATTGTATCTGTCCGCCCCGTGCCAACTCAGCGAAGTAGTGGAAGTGATGTGCCAGTGCCTGGAGGCTGTCAGGATCTGGATGGGAGCGAACAAGCTTGCACTCAATCCAGACAAGACCAAGTGGCTATTGATGTTGCCTCCCAAGGTTAGTCCAGACATTCCACCTCTTAGATTGGGGGGTGAAATTATACACCTCTCAGAGAGGGCCCTCAATTTAGATGTCCTCCTGGATCCACAGCTGACATTAGATCACCATCTGTCGGCTGTGACCAGGGGGGCCTTCGCCCAGGTTCGCCTGGTGCAACAGTTGCGGCCCTACCTGGACCGGGAGGCACTTCGAATAGTCACTCATGCCCTTGTCACCTCAAGACTGGATTACTGTGATGCGCTCTACATGGGGCTGCCCCTGAAGAGTGTTTGAAGACTACAGCTGGTCCAGAACGCAGCCGCGTGAGTGATATGGGGTGTATCTAGATACACCCACGTTACACCTATCCTCCGCAAGCTGCACTGGCTCCCCACTGGTTTCCAGACGCGCTTCAAGGTGCTAGTCATTACTTTTAAAGCCCTACATGGTTTAGGACCTGGCTACCTGAGAGACCGCCTCCTGCCACTTACCTCCCAACAACCAACAAGATCGCACAGGTTGGGCCTCCTCCGGGTACCGTCAACCAGACAATGCTGGCTGGCGGCTCCCTGGGGGAGGGCCTTCTCTGTTGCTGTGCCAGCCCTGTGGAACCATCTACCCACAGAGATCCAGACCCTTACCACTCTCCCGGCCTTCCATAAAGCCGTCAAGACCTGGCTGTTCCGGTAGGCCTGGGGCTGTTGATTGATATCCAGCCCCGCTTAGATGGAATGGATGATGTGGAATTTTAATATTGTATTTTCTATTTTTAAATTTTAAATGTTTCTTTGTCTTGTTGTGAGCCGCCCAGAGTCCCAATGGGAGTGGGCGGCATACAAATTTTATTAAACTTGAAACTTGGAAACTTGGGAGAGAACCAGTCCACAGAGGAGCCCTGCGGGCACATAGAGCTGGTCCCGATACCTCAAAAGGTCATCGTCAAAGGGAGAAGCCAGCCCTACCTCTGCCCTCTGTTGCTCCACCCACTCGTCGCCCTGCTGCACATCCCGTATCAGAGACCGCAAGTCCACGGGTTCATGAACTGCAGCAAAGGATTCAACGGGTAGAACAGTCTGGGGTGGAAGTGAGTCTGTAGGGTCAGAGTACTCTGGTTTCCTAGATAGGGCATCCGCCCTTTGATTCAGCGCACTAGGGATGTACATCACTTTAAAATTGAACCAGGCAAAGAACAGAGACCACCGGATCTGGTGTTGGTTCAGCTTACGCGCTGTGGTCAAAAACTCTACATTCCGATGATCCATTCGGACCTCGACCTGATGCCTGGCCCCCTCCAGGTGATGCCTCCAGGCCTCGAATGCCACCTTGATAGCCAACAACTCCTTCTCCCAGATGTAATTGTGCTCGGAAGGATTGAGTTTCCGAGAGTAGTAAATGCAAGGGAAAAGGGTACCATCAGGGGCATGAGCCTGCAGTAACACTGCCCCCACAGCAATGTCAGACGCGTCCACCTCCACTACAAATCGACGATGGGGATCAGGGTGTTTCAGGATCAGCTTCCTCGTAAAAGTGCGCTTCAGGGCCACGAACGGCTACTGCTCCATGGGTCCCCAGCAAAATGGCACTTTCTTTTGCAGGAGCCAAGTGAGTGGCGTGGTCAAGAAAGCAAAGCTGGGGATGAAGGTCCGGTAGTAGTTGGCAAACCCGAGGAGTCTCTGCACATCCTTCATACATCAAGGAGGTTGCCAACTACGCAACGCCTCCACCTTGCCTGGCTCCATCGCAATTCCTTCAGGGGAGATACGGTGCCCCAGGAACTCGAGGGTAGTCTGCCAAAACTGACACTTCTCCAGCTTTGCAAACAAATGATGTTCTCGGAGTCGCTGCAAGATCAGACGCAAGTGATGTTGATGATCCTTTCAGGACGTCGAGTAGATCAAGATGTCATCCAGGTAAATGACGACAAACTGATCCAACAGGTCCTGGAAAATATAATTCATAAAATGTTGGAAGACAGCCAGCGCATTGGTCAACCTGAACAGCATGACCATGTACTCGAAATGTTCATACCAGGTGCCAAAGGCCGTCTTCCATTTGTCCCCCGCCCTGAATTGAACCAGGTTGTAGGCCGCACAGAAGTCCAATTTTGTGAACACCTTTGCCTCCCGGAGCCACTCCAAAAACTCCAGAATCAGGGGCAGCGGGTAATTGTTACGTACCGTGATGGCATTCAGGTGCCGGTAATCACAACAAAGTCTCAGATCCCCGGTCTTCTTTTTCACGAACAAAACCAGGACAGACAAGGGCGAGGACGAAGGCCAGATAAACCCCCGGGTGAGGTTCTTGTCAAGAAAGTCCCGCAATGCGGCCAACTCCGGCTCAGACATGGAGTACAGATGACCTTTAGGGAGCTTCGCATCAGGTACCAGGTCGATGGGACAGTCATAAGGCCGATGCAGCAGCAGTTGATCCGCCTCCTCGCTGAAGACATCCGTGAAGTCCACTAAACCCGGTGGCACGGCCACCTTGGGCGAGTCGGGTACCTGGGCTGCACAGACCTGCCGGATGTGGTCGACGCATTGCAGGGACGGGAATGTGATCAGATTTTGTGACCAGTAGATCTGAGGGTCGTGCGTCCACAGCCAAGCCAAGCCCAAGACCACGGGGAAATGCAGGCCCGAAGCCACGTAAAATTGGATGGCCTCCTCGTGCTCCCCGAGGATCAGGCGCAAAGGTTGTGTGGCGGCCTTGATAGGCCCAGACAGAAGCAACCGGTCGTCAATAGTCTCGACCCGCATCGGTGGGTCCACTGGGCACAGAAGGACATCATACGCTGTAGTAAACGCCGCATTCATAAAGTTTGTGGTAGCCCCAGAATTGACCAAGGCATGGGCCGGAATTCCCTGTGGACTACCCGACAAGAGGATGTGTGCTGCTAAAACCATGTGCCATGGAGGCCCGTCCACCTCTGTTTCGGCCTGCGCCCGACCTAAAGTTTCCCTCAGATCGGGCTCTGCCTGTGTCTGGACACATTGTTCTGGAGCTGAGGGGTAGGTCTCAGACCTCGCAGCCCCCTACTCTTCTTAGGACAAGCTGTGGCTAGGTGTCCAAGAGCCCCACAATAAAAACACAACCCCCCTGCACGTCGTCAGTCCATCTCTGTGCGCCACTTGGAGTTTGGCGGCACCCATTTCCATGGGCTCCTCCCGTACAACTGCAGTCTCCTGAGGGATCAGCACATTAGTGGTCTCCTGGGACGTGCAGCGAGGCCTCTGCCTCTGCAGCCGAGCGTCTATCTGGAGGCACAAGTGAACCAACGTGTCGAACGTTGGTGACCTGTCCATCCTCACCAGCTCATCCTGCAGGTCATCTGAAAAGTGTTCATGAGGGCTGGCTCATTCCAAACTGAGTCCTGACTAAGCAGCTGGAATTCACTGACATAATCCTGCAAGGAGCCACTGCCCTGCTGCAGTGCCCTGAGTAGTCTGGTGCTGTTTCTTCCTTAATGGGATCATCAAACATCAGCCGGAGATGATTACAAAAGCCCTGGAAGTCATCCAGCAGAGGACTAAGCTGAGATAGTAATGGAGTAGCCCAATGAGCAGCTGTGCCTGAGAGCAAGCTGATGATGAATCCCACCTTCTTCCTGTCGATGGGAAAGTCCTCCGCCCTCAAGCTGATAAAAAGCTGGCATTGTCCCAAGAATGCTGCAAACATAGCTTGTTTGCCATCCAACTTGTCTGGTGTAGCCACTGGGCATTTCCTCCATGGTTGGGGGGGGGTGAGGGGGTTAGCAGGTCCCTGAAGCTGAGAGACTTGACCAGCCAACAAAGCAATCTGTTGAACCAACTGGGCATTCTCAGCACAGAGTTGCTCCATTGTAGCTGAATGAAGTTTCATTTTGGGCAGAAGTCAATCTGTTCTGACCCCCCCTAATTCCACACCAACACACACTCCGAGCCAAAGATAAGTTATGGCATTTAATTAACAGACAGACAGGTCCTTGGCAGCAAGCCGGCACAGGCAAGCTTGGGCAGCAATAAACACAGATAACGCTTGGCAGCAATCCAGCCTGCCAAGCTCATAACAATGTTCTCTGACATTCATTCCTGCGTTGACTTCTGCAAGAAGGGTGTGTGCACAAGTAGTCTTTTTATAGTCTGGAGAGGAGCCTAATGACCATCAGCTGGGTGCAATTACCTCCTGTAACTGCGCAACTGTTCCTAACACCTATTAGCTCTTCGGTGCCATGCATCCAGAAACAACTCACTACTGGCATCCGGCTCACTCTCCCTTGTCTCCTCCCCACTGCCCCAAGGCTCAGGAGCCTCCTGATGGCCAAACAGCCTCTCTGCACCCTGCTCGGAGTCAGAACCCTGTCCAGGGTCCTCCACCTCCTCCAGAGCCGACTCATCGGGCCCCTCGCTGTCGGAGTCTGGTGGCAGCTCCGACGGCTCCTGTTGGGCCACAACACTTTCTCATGGCTATCTTCCATTAGACATTAAAGTAAAATATCCCACACAACCATCATAAACATTCCCCAAAAGTTGATGGGACCTCAGGCCTTTCTGTGGCAGGAAACCAGTTGTAAAATATCAGTTGTCACAGGCACTGTCAATAAATTGACTCCAAGGCCCCCCTCCTCCCAATTGAATGGCAGTATCACTTTTAGGGATCTGACACTTCCTACCGGTAGTCCTCGACTTACAACAGTCGGCCGGTCAATGTCCGTTGGCGACTCCCCGGGGGAGGGCCTTCTCTGTAGCTGCTCCGGCCCTATGGAACGATCTTCCTGTAGAGATCCGGACCCTTACTACTCTTCCAGCCTTCCGTAAAGCTACCAAGACCTGGCTGTTCCGGCAGGCCTGGGGCTGTTGATGGGTATCCAGCCCCACTCTAACTGTATGCATGTTATGAAATTTTAATAATTTGTATTCTTATTTTTCTTATTTTAAATTTTATATGCTTGTTTTGTCTGTGAGCCGCCCAGAGTCCCAAGGGAGTGGGCGGCATACAAATATCAATAAATTCAAATTCAAATTCAAAACAGTTCATTTAGTGATCATTCAAAGTTACAATTGTACTGAAAAAGTAACTTATGACCATTTTTCATACTTACAACCCTATGGTCATGTGATCAAAATCCAGCCACTTGACAACTGACTCATATTTATGATAGCAGTAGTGTCAGGGATGGGTTTCAAAATTTTTTACTACCTATTCAGAGGGGTGGGTCCAGCTGTCAGGCTGAACAGGTGTGTGAATGGGCAGCTCTGCAGCACATAGCCAATTTCCAACCATTTGGTGGGCTTTTGTATCTGAAAGGGGGTCTTGGAGGGACACTTCAAAAGGTGGGTGTTCTGCAGATCACACATGGATGGCAGGAAGTGGAGGTTTGTGGGGTGAAGCAGGAGAAATCTCTTGAAGATTAGAGTGGGAGAAGATGACCAATTATGGCTGACTGAAGGACTGACAGCTGGATGAAGTAGGCATGAATAAAGTCGAACAACGGTGGACTACTCCTGGTCATAATTTAGTTCCAACTGTTGAAATCAAAAGAGAGCATTGGGAAATGTTTCCTTGTAAAGGAGATAATAATATCTAAAAGGTGGGGGTGAAGGTAAACTCACCCAAACAGGAAGATTAGCAAGACAAAGTGAGGTAAAGACAGGAGATCAAGGAAAATACGGATATGAATACAAAAATATGCTGGAACAGTAGGATTACCCTGGGCTTCTTTTTTCCCCTATTTTTATCTCCTGTTTTTTTTAGTCCACTTCACTTTACCAACTTGCTTAGACAAAGAGGACTAATGACTAATGGAGACTCAGATTTAACTTGGTGTAAGATTGGAGAAGAAGCTCAGAGTTGAATCAATGGGAAAACGTGACAGTGAGACAGCTTGGTGGTTAATGGCTTCCCTTTGAATGTGGACAGTGCTTTTTTTCTCTCTCTGCAATAAAAAGGGAGATAGGATGACATCTACTGGCCCTAGAGAGGAAATATTGGTGAGATATATATTGAAGGGAAGCTGAAAAAACAAGAAGGGATTTATTTTGGCTTTTTGGCTTATTGAAGTACTACTGACTTTTGACTATTGCCTACTGACTATCATTTGGGGAGGGAAGGACAAAAGAACATTGCAGTCAAATTGAGAGACTTCCTCATTATAATTTACTATAACAGTCTTTAGTTGAACCTTAGCTGCACTATATTAAGAACATTAAATAATCAATAAGTATTAATAATATTAACAAAAAAATCATATTTTACGCTTAAGGTTGGGACCTTAGCCATCCAGTGTCGCCTGCCCCCCCCCCCAGCTCTTGGAATGTCTCTAGCCGCAGGGGGGGAGGCTGGTTCTGGGTTTTCTTACGCACATCCCCCTTCGGCCCCTCCAGTTTCCCTTAAGCTATGCATTGAGTACCTTTTCTCCAGCTCCTCTGATGGCTCCCTTTCCACAGCTCTCTCTCGAATTCGACATTCACTCCATGCCTGTTTGAGGAGCCTCATGGCATGGGAGATTTTGTAGTCTTCTTCTCCAGTGCCACTCCAGTCAGCCGCTGGTTTTTTCTTTGGCCTCCTTCTCGTGACTCCAGCTTGTAATTCCCCAGGTTCCTCTTTCTGTCCCACACCCCAAGTCCATCTGGGACGGACGGCAGGTTCTTCCACTCTCAGTTCGGCTAGTCTTTCTGTTAGAGATGGTCCCGCCGCTGCCCCCACTTCTTCCTCCTGGTCGCTTTCATGCAAAGACATTTTCTTTTCTTCTTGTGACAGCACCCACCTCGGTAGTTGTTCGCTCCAGGATGGGTGCAAGGTCAGATTCAGCTTATTGTCAGGTGTGACTTCATTTAATAATCAGGAAAGAAACCACTCAACTCCATTTGTTTGAAATCAAGTGTACTTTTACTAATTATAAACGAACAGTAGCAAAGCTAAGCTGAATCTGGTTAATTAGGCGCAAAAGCAAAGAATATCATGTATAATTCAATCCCCTCCTCTTGGCACCCCAGTCCATAGTCCAATTATAATGCACCCAACTGTCAGGTGGGAGATATCTTCAAAAGACATCACCAGGATGGAATGCCGGACAGTTAACCTTGGCGGGAAACTCCCTTCCTCCACATGCGCAGTAAGATGGTCAAGTCAGCATCTAGAATCTTCCTCCAGCACATCATGATTCCCCTCCCAAATACCATGCCCCCCTCCCCATTACAATGGCAGCCGAAGCAGCAGCAAAGCAGAGGCTGACACTGCCTGATTAAGGGTTCCTTTTGAAATAATCCGTTTCAAGAGTCTTTACTTTCTCAAGTTAGGAGAGGAGTCATTACACACACACACACACACACACACACACACACACACAGAGAGAGAGAGAGAGAGAGAGAGAGAGAGAGAGCTTGCCATGGCACAAGGAGAGGAGGAGAAAACAGGGGGAAAGGGAGGAGAAGGCTGTCCCTAACAGAAGCTCGGCTTTCTCCTCCCCCCTCTCCTTAATTCTTCTCTGGACGCATTCGCCTCGCACTGTGGCAAGCAAGGCAGCTCTGAAAGAGAATGAAGCGGGTGCAGCACTTCTTCCAACAGCTGAGGAAGGAAGAAGACCCAAGGCCTTGGCTGTTGGAAGAAGTGCCCATGCCCGCTTCATTCTCTTTGAGGCAACCACCTCCAGCTTGGGTGCAGCCTGAGCCAGCCCAGCACTCTGCACACATGGGCCGCCCAGGAACCTCAAGGCTCACAAGCACCATCTCCTCCAGCTTGGGCACAGTCGGAGCCAGCCCACTGCCCTGCACACATAGGCTGCCTGGGAGCCCCGAGGCTCGCAAACACCATCTCCTCCAGCTCAAGCGCAGCCAAAGCCAGCTAAGCCGCAACTTGCAGGCTTACCTGGTGGACAGATCCTGGTCGCAGCACTTCAGGCACAAAAGCTGCAGAGCAGAGACTGGGCAGAGCA